>NC_051159.1:146460708-146760708 GCF_013339745.2 Dermacentor silvarum | reverse complement strand
TTCAATACATGAACTACACACGCAAAAGAAAATGGTCTTACAAAAAAAGACGCTGCAAATGACAGTTGTTAAAATAATACAGACTGAAGCGGCAAACGGAACTCGTGCTATAGTTTGATCTTGCGTCTGCCGAGAAAATCGCACACTTGTCGAGCGCGCTGCAGAGAACCGGGATGGCCGTCTGCCCTCGTGCATCAGCAAAACCGTTGGCATAATAGCAGGCCTAATTTTTTTTATTGCGATAGCAATTATATGGACACTTCAACCGGATTTCTGCCGTCGGCGTCGCCGTCGCCGTGAGGTTATGTATAAAGTCCAAGGGCGATAAAATCGTCGCCGCGCGCCGTATGCCCGAGTGAAAGCACGCGGGGGACGTGCGCTATCACGGAGAGCAAACGCACGGCGGAAAGCAAACGCGACCGTCGCGCGAAAGGCCGTGGGGTATGGGAGAAAGGCGGGGCGGCGCTGTGCTGCTTCACCAAATGCTTATCTTGCAACCGTCCGCAAGGGGAACTGGTCACTCAATCTCCCACGCGAAAGCAAGAAAGCGGGAAGGCAGCCCGGGAGGGAGGGGGGGGGGGCAGCTTCTCCTCTGCCAACAACTTCTCCTCTGCACAACTCCTCTGCACTTTTCCCGGCACCGTCTCTTATCTCCACACGGCTCTGACCGTTGTATGCGCTGTGCATTCGCCGCTCAGTTTCCATTGAAGCGATAGACCGCGCGAGCCTTCGCCCGCTGCGGCGGCTGCGCTTGCTGACAGCGTTTTGGCAGTCGTTGTCTGCGGTCGCTCAGTGTGATCTATTGATGTTTGCTTGTGCGCGCTGACAGTACGATTGTTAATTCAGTTAGTAAGCCAATGTGTCCAAGTTTATGCAGCCGACAAAACTACTATCCCTTCTCCGAATAGCTCTCTACTAATTTGCTATCGCAATCGATGCTTCGACTTTCGGGCGAAACTGCGACATTTCTTGACTTTTTTTTTCTCGGAAACATGGCCTACCAAGCACCAGGGGAAGAAACTAGCGCTCCTGACGCAATTCCCGTTTACCTGGGTGGTATACAAGCTGACATAGCAGTGGTTCAAGGCCAGCTGCGCTATGGGGAGGCCGCGCTTGGTCGTTCCTTCAAGGAATGTGTCTAAAACGCTCAAAAAAACTCACCAGCCCCTCCCTAGGGTTGGACAAGCTTCGCGTGCATCCCTGTTTCCGGTAGGGGAGGGGTTCTAAGTTTTTTTTTTTTTTTTGCCATTGTGACCAGGTATAAGATGTCAGAATGTGTTTTAGGTTCAGTCCTTCCTTCCTTTAGAATACATTGCCGTCCATCTTTAGCGATAGAAAATTTACAGGACCAAGAAGCAGACGCCGTCAGAAACCACGACGTAAAGCTGAGTTATAGCGAGAACTTCATGGTGATGTAAGGCACCTCTGAAGTAAGGCACCCAACGCATATAAAGTAGTAAAGGGCTGAACAACATAAACGGCGAAAATCTCGTTGTTAATTATGTTATTCACGCGCTCCAAACAGATCATTGTACCTACTACTTTATTAACAGTAACTTTGATGATCTCCTGCTTTCTTGTAATGGTCGCTGTCCTATATATGTTCTGTAGAGTCTCTATTAAAATACAGGTTGTTTTCTCCAGTTAAAGGGGCCCGAAGCACTTTTAGATGCGAAGCATCTTATGGGCGGGGCTACGTTACTCCCTCCCTCCCTCCATCCACCCATCCACCGTGCGGTGTCCACACCCCTACTGCGCATTACCACCCTCCTCCCATCCTCTCCTCTCCTTGTCTCATCTCCTCTCCTCTCGACATTCCTCCTCTCCTCTCCGGATTGCGCAACAAATGTAAACACCTGCGGCTCCGCGCGCGATAATGCGAAGCAGCTTAGGTTAGAGGCGCGACGGCAGGCGCCCCAGAGGCACCGGCAACAGTCACCAACGCCGCGCGCGTTCGTTGCGAACGCGGGCAAAGCGCCGACGGCGTCGACAACAGTTCTGCGACAACAGTTGCTGGCACTGCTGCATGTCCAAGTTTATACAGCTGATAAAACTACCTTGAGTCGACCCCAGGGCTGCTTCGCATACTACTCAGGGTTCCCCTACGGGAAGATCGTCTAATTTTTTTTATCGATGTAGAGAAATGCGTTTGCCAGTTACACTAGACTATTTCATAACTACTTTGCAGGGAAAGTACTTTAACTCATCTCTGTAACGCCCTCAGGCCCTAACAGTTTAAATGTGTTCAGCATAACTGGAGTTATTGTCTATCAAAGATCGCCTGTGAACTCCATGCGATGCTCCCGCTCCTTTTTCAGTGCCATGCACGGCGAAAGCTATCTCGTTGCGAGATTCACCCCCAACGTTTCGCCTACAGAACGTCAAATTTGTTTTTAGATGTTCACGTAAGGCTCATTCACACTAGGCCGAGACGACACCGATTTTAGTCTGCCGACTGTCGGCGACAGCAGTTTACAGGACGGAAAACCCTGTGGCCAACGGTTTCTAGGAAGGAAAACGCTGTCGCCAATAGTCGGCAGACCAAAATCGGTGTCGTGTCGACCTAGTGTGAATGAGCCTGTAGACGTCACTATTTACTATTTTGGCACCTACGACGTGCCAAACACGGTGGTGCTGTAGTGCGCATGCGCAGCGTTTGCTTTGTGCGCTACAGGGCTGGAGTGCAAGCTCGCACTCGTTTGGTGTAGTCTGGCCGTGCTACGTGGTGCGGACCAGCTTTGTCCTGCTCCAGCTTGATCGATGTATATTAGCCATATCTAACTTGTGCATTTTGAAGCGCTCTCATTACCACAGTACGAAGCGGCGTCTGCCAAGGTGTCTAGCCAGGAGCGGTCAAGAGTCAGCTGGCGCTGGCAAGCATACCTGGCGTCTGACCTTAAGTTTCGCGCTGTTCGAGGCTAGTTGAGTGTTGAAAACTAATCGAACTTAGCGAGACCCAGCCGCAACAACAATGATAGGCAGTGTGGTCAAGTTTCATTCCTACGCGGGCAGGCGCAGCCGAGCGTTGGCAGACGATAGTCAGAGACATATTGATAGTCGCACTTCCGGAAGTACGTAATTCTTATCCCAATTTGAAACGCAGATTTTCGCTCACTTCTGCCTGTTTATTCAACTGCGTCAACAAATACACACAGCCATTGTAGGAACAAGCGCACTGATTCAAATACCCCTCTTGATTGATATCAGCTATTGGCCAATGGCAGCCGCGTATGGGAATCTGCTTTTGACGGAATATAGCCGCCAGAAAAGAGTGAGGAGCAGGCTTGTGGTGAAAAGCGCGTTTTCGAGAAAAACTTGACTTCGTGCTCCGTTTGCGAGCTCTACGCGCCGCGCACGACTGCGAAATTTGGCTGAAATGTTCACAGCAGCGTATGTTATCCGCGCACTGTGTTTTTTCACCAAGCACGGAGGGCTGGTTCAGGGCCCTTTTAAAACAAATTGAAATCGTCTTACTCTTGTTCGACGAAAACGAAGTATCTGGCTTCACGTCTGAGCCAAGGTTGAAGAGCTGATTGTCACGCTCACTGGTATTTTCTGAAGTAGACGCAAGATTTCCTTCCTGAGCATCCATCATCAACTGCAGAAAGTCTTCGTGGCGCTAATGAACAGAAAGGCGGTAAATGTCAAGCATACAATGATTGCTTTCTGGACGCCAAGGAAATTCCACTCACCGATTGTTGGTCCTGTCGGCCCTTAATGATATTCTGACATATCTGCTTGAAGTACAGAAAGATGTCCGAGTTGAAGGGCCGAAGTCTCAGCATCTTTGCTATGGACGGGAATACGACTGAAATATATATGGAAAAATTAAGGTTTGCTAGAAAGTAGTAATAACAAACTTTTTTGTTAAACGAACAAAGCAAAAACAAATATATTAACAGAAGCTGTTGCATGTACCCACTTTTGCTCTTCTGAATGTCTATCAGCAAGGATGCAGAGCAAATTAGTCCGTAGTAATAGAGAAAGAGATTAGAGAGAGTGCTATAAAAGGAATTTGCATATAAAAACTCACTGCTTATCTTGGATTTTTTGCTTGTTCGTTCGTTATGTTGTATGTTCCTTTCTTTCTTTTTCGGCACTCATCGCCCGACAATTTTTTAACACTTTCGACGCTCTTTATAATGGTTGAATGGCCATATGATTGTTTTCGCCATCAAGGATAAGTACGTCGCAGAGAACAATCAGCAGATGGGTTGGGCCAATCAGTTATCTTAACGCTGATCTGCTCCGACATCACATTTTGTACGCGTCGTGGGAAATAAATGTAACTAAGATCAAACCGATATTATGGCTTTTTAATGCGGTGAACTATCGAAAACTGTGTAAGCTGGAAAAGTTTTGTTCAGATTTTTTATGTTTACGGCAAACCGAACGATGCGTGCGTCCTCGCCGCGAAGGAGTGCCACGTGGTCATTCGTCCTGGTTAGAAAGTAACACACACACACGCAAGCACACGCGCGTGCGTGTGTGTGTGTGTGTGTGTGTGTGTGTGTGTGTGTGTGTGTGTGTGTGTGTGTGTGTGTGTGTGTGTGTGTGTGTGTGTGTGTGTGTGTGTGTGTGTGTTGTGTGTGTGTGTGTGTGTGTGTGTGTGTGTGTGTGTGTGTGTGTGTGTGTGTGTGTGTGTGTGTGTGTGTGTGTGTGTGTGTTTTTGTATAATTGAGGTACAAAAATAGTAAAAAAAAAAGCAAAACGAAAGCGCACGTGACCGAAGAGGCTACACTTCGATTAAAAGAACAGTTAATTTCACTTAATCTTTTCTGTGATTCATTATCTGATGGCTTCCTTTGATCGTTGAATTCGATCATTTTTTGAAATCTTCAGCAGAACCTTTCTTCAGCCTTCCTTCAGGCCGCTATTCTAAGGTATCCAAAGTGCTTTCTCAGCCATTTGGAAAATATTCGTGAGTTTAATTCTTGCCTGTCAGAAGTATGCCCACATCAAGCTGCACGCTCAACACCAGTGACGTAGCTATAACACACCACTCACATAACAGGAAAAGGCGTGGTGTGATGCGTCCGGAGAAGGCCTGCCTTGACCTAGTGACGAATTCGTTGGTCTGGTCAGAGTGAGAATCCAGCCTTGTTGCGAAAGCGCACCTCGCAATGACATCCAGGGTGTAGTTACCAAAGAACCTACGCAGCAGAAACGAACGAGCCGACAATAGTTCTTAAGGCACTACGTAAATTACTGGGAAAGGTGTGCGAAATAACGTTGGCGCCAGTAATTCCTTTTTTTTTTCTGAGAACGTGAGGACGCTTACTGTTTGACATCGATGTCTTCTCTATTGGACGCTGCCTTTTTCAGGTGTTCCGCAGTCATTACTGCGCAGTCCTCGATCAAGGAATTCATCTGCGTTCAATAATAAATACAGATTGTATGGTCTCCACCAAGAAGAAAAACGTCCTCAGGCGATTAAAGCGCTTGTGTTAATCACATTCGCTTGTGTTAAGCACAAGCAAATGCAGTAAAAATTGTTCGTAAATACGTTTAATTCTCTTAGTAACTTCTCAAGTTTATGAACAAAAAGAACACTGTATTACAAGTAGGGAAAGCCTACAATAAAAAAAAAGTGCTTTACAAAAGCCGTGGTATGCTCTGTGCTATTCGTTGTCAAGTTCCGACTTGATTAGTTTGTAGGCTTCCGCAATTTAAACAACTTACTAAGATAACTAAAAAGCTCTTATTAAGGAAATTGCAAAACAAGTTTAGCCTCTCCGAGTATATGCAGTCTGTATGTGCCCACGGTATGATTTGAGCAGGTTAAGTGCTTTAGCGATGATTGTAGCCATTGTAGGAAATGTGTTGGGGTGGCGCATTTTTCTACCATTTCTGGAGAGATTGCCCTGATGATATTCCAATATCATGGCGGACACAAATGTATGACCTGGAAAGAGACGCTCAGACGAAACAATGAACAATGTTCAAAACCCGCCAGTGCACTTCTCCACACACTTTCTCTTGACAGCTTTCAGAACACGTGTCTCAGCTTAACAGCGCATCTAGCAGGAATTTGTTGGCGTATGTAAGGTATGCGGGAAAGCCTGCTTTCAGAATTTAGATATATCGTATATATAGTAAAATAGAGTCTTCCAAGCTAACCCAGCCTGTAACAACATCGTCATCCCCACAATCGCCGTGAGTCTTTTGATAAAGGGAAAACTCAGAAACCCAGACAACTTATAAGCGGCACACTTTTTAATCCAATAAGTAAAATCTCTTTGCGCATGCGTATTTCAGTAAAACACATTTGAATAAAATGTTCTGTCAGAACCGGAATTCTAGAAACACTGCAGCCTCAGAAATGTACCATGCTTTTGCTTACTCCGAGCCTTACTGTTACGGTCAGCTGGACGGCTGATGTTTAGTGTTGAGGTCAGCTTGATAAGTGATGCACCTGATGGAAACAAGTGCGTTAGATTCTTTAATGTAGTTTCTGCGTCGACATCGACATGCTTATTCAATGTCAGCTCGGCTAAAGGGAACAGGTCCCAAGTATATATTTGAGAGAAACGTTTTTAATGCGAATATTGTTTACAAACAACAGTGTTAGGTAGGAGTCAGTAACCGTGGTAAATGTCACTACTCTTGCTTCAACAACGTTATTTTCATCTGTTATCCTTCAAAATTAGTGGCGGTATCGTGAAGGCATGCACACAAAATCGCATCGCTAGAGTGTCCCTTTAGCTCTTATAGGGTGGTATCAAATAGCGACCGCGGATGGTGTTGCAAATATTTTTTTTTTTGTTCATTGTTGTTCAGGTCCTAGGTATGCTCATCGAGACGAATTAAGTTAATGGTGATGCTGTCAGCAAACTAACGACCAAGGTCAGAATTGCCATGCGCCTAATCCGGCGGATCACAAACAGAAGAAATGGCATGAGAGAGGAAAGCGCCATCAGACTCATCCACTCTTTCGCCATCAGCCATATTGTCTATGTGGCGGCCTTTCACAACTGGTCAACTAGCGAAAGAAACAAGATTAACGTGCTCATCCGAAGAACGTTTAAGCTTGCCCTCGGCGTCTCGGACTCTGCCAGTACGGAGCTCCTCCTCGAGCTAGGACTGCACAACACGCTAGAGGAAATCGCCGAAGCACAACGCATATCTCAGCTCGAAAGACTCACAGAGACCAACACGGGCCGATACATCCTCGATCGACTGGGTATCACGTACCACAAACAACACAACAACATGGACACAAAGCGCAAATACCCAAGGAAATCCGAGAAACCATACACGTTCCAGCCATCCCTCGGAACGTCCACCCTGACTTCAATAAATTTGGGTCGCAGACTAGCAAGAGCCAAAACCCTCCTCCGATCGTACGGAAGGGAAACCGACGCGCGCTTCATTGACGCCGCGGAGCACCCTGATGGCAGACGCTTCACTGTAGCAGTAATAGACACCAACTCCAAAACCGACAACGCGTGTAGCGTCGAAACCCACCATGCAGAGGAAGCCGAAGAGGTAGCCATTGCCCTGTCCCTCTCGAATCCGGACTGCAACACCGTCCTGAGCGACTCCCAGGCGGCGGTGAGAAACTTTGCCAAATGACGCATTTCCCCTAAAGCCATCGACATTCTTAAGAGAATACGCGCTCCCAAGGACCACCCGAGTCGTAGGACCACCCGAGTCGGGTGGGCTCGGCGGCTGTGCACAGACGCAGACTGCTAATCCATTCACTCTTGTCATGCAGGTGTTTCAGCGCGCACTCGTGCGCCTGTTGCTTCCATCCTTAGTGACGGCTTCCCTGGCAGTCCCGCTGCAATATCGTGCCTGGTCAGATGAACATGACAGGATTGCCTGTCACCCATCCCTGATGCGCACCTCTGGATTTGCACCGCCCTTCAGACCCCTGGATTTCGTCGGGAGCAGCAGATCTGCGTTTTCGACGACACCGCTACCGAAGACGGTAGTGCTCGATGCAGCGTGGACAAACCTGTCGCCATCAACATCAACTCTCCGGTCAACTATAAGAGAGCAGTCAATACCGGTGGCGCCTTGTGGGCTCGGCGGCTGTGCACAGACGCAGACTGCTAATCCATTCACTCTTGTCATGCAGGTGTTTCAGCGCGCACTCGTGCGCCTGTTGCTTCCATCCTTAGTGACGGCTTCCCTGGCAGTCCCGCTGCAATATCGTGCCTGGTCAGATGAACATGACAGGATTGCCTGTCACCCATCCCTGATGCGCACCTCTGGATTTGCACCGCCCTTCAGACCCCTGGATTTCGTCGGGAGCAGCAGATCTGCGTTTTCGACGACACCGCTACCGAAGACGGTAGTGCTCGATGCAGCGTGGACAAACCTGTCGCCATCAACATCAACTCTCCGGTCAACTATAAGAGAGCAGTCAATACCGGTGGCGCCTTGTGGGCTCGGCGGCTGTGCACAGACGCAGACTGCTAATCCATTCACTCTTGTCATGCAGGTTAGTAAAGCTTACAGTCTTTTTTCTAAGAAGTCTAGCAATCGTTTCCTGCTTCAGCTGCCGAGCCCGCACTGCTGCCTTCTTGTCGCTCTTGAGTGTTCTGATGTAATTCGTGCTTTGTTGATGATGTCGGGTGATGTCGAAAGCAACCCGGGCCCGGACTCCGATGCTTTACTAGCTGAATTGAAGAACTTGTCTGCTGGACAGTCGCAATTAATCAGTCAGGTTCAAGACCTGAAAACTCATCTAGTGTCGACGGACAAAGCTATTGCTGATCTGGGCAGGCGCATGACTTATCTAGAGGGGCATTATCAAAATCTTGTCTCCCTACGCTCTGACTTCGAAACCGTGAAAACGTGTACCGCTCAAGTGGCCACCGTGGTACACAGGCTTGAAACGCGTATTGATGACGCCGAGAACCAGTCACGACGCAATAATCTTATTTTTTATGGCCTCCCTGAATCAACTGGATCAGAGACGTTTGCCCAGACCGAGCAACTTATCATCAAGCACTGCCAGGATCATTTGAATATTTGTATCGAGCCGAAAGAAATTGAGCGCGCACATCGTCTCGGTCATCGCACAGATACTAACCGCCACCGTCCTATCATAGCGAAATTCACCTTCCATAAAACAAAAGAATTGGTTCTTTCTAACGGCCGCAAGTTCAAAGGAACCAGCTTCAGCGTTGGAGAGGATTTCTCTCGTTCCGTACAAAACGCTCGCCGGCATCTCGTTACTTTCGCTAAAAGCAAATCATTACCTTTCTCTCTGCGATTCAAAACACTGCATATGGGCCATAAGCGCTACGTCTACGACGAGCAAACACAATCTGTCAAAGAAATAATATAGCAATTTCCCCGTCGTAAAAATGTCCGTTGCACTGTTAAGCCCCAATCTAACATATCATTGTCTGTAATCTTTACGAACGCACGCAGTTTCCTTCCAAAACGTGACGCTTTTTCCAACCTTGTTTTATCATCCAACAGTAATATAATGGTGATAACCGAAACGTGGCTAACAGAAGATATAACAGATACAGAAGTACTAGCCGACCTACCGGAATTTCATGTCTATCGAAAGGATCGCAAAGGCATGCGGGGGGGCGGTGTACTGATTGCTGTGCACCAGCAGTTATCGTGCTCCGTAGCCAAAAACATCACTTCTGATCTTGAAGTATTGTGGCTAATTATTCACGCTTCCCCCCATACAATCATTCTAGGTGTTTGCTACAGGCCTCCAAATAATATTTCAGATTTCACATTTAAACTTAATAACAGTTTGAGTGACTTTAGTAATCAACACCCACAAGCAGAAGTCCTCCTGTTTGGTGATTTTAATTTTCCCCAAATAGACTGGAGCAATGACGTCCCCATAACTATGGGCAGTGAGCCTGCCAGAGATTTTGTGGATTTCTGCCTTAATTTCAATTTAACTCAACTTGTATCAGAACCTACACGCGTTGCACTAAGCACTTCTAGCATCTTAGATCTCATCCTAACCAGCAATCCGGAAAGCTTATCATCAATAGCATATCTACCTGAAGTCAGCGACCATAAAGTAATTCACGCCACATTTTCGTTTCAACCCGTAAGACGTGATTTAGTCAGCAAAACAATCCGCCTGTACAATAAAGGTAATTATGATGCCATTAATAGTGATCTGAGCGCATTTCTTCCTATGTTCGTGAGTTTATGTTCTACGCGCTCTACAAATGAAAACTGGGTAATATTTAAAAACAAGCTAGGTGATCTCGTTGACAAGTTTATACCGAGAATAACGTTCCGCGGAAACCGTAACAAGCCATGGTTCACTAAAACTCTTAAGCGACTTGAAAACAAAAAGAAACGTCTCTTCCGCTCAGCCAAACTAAACGGACACCCCTCTGCTTGGGGGAAATATTTTGTGGCCGAAGACGCTTATCTGAGGGCTATACGGAATGCTAAATTCTCCTTTTTCCACGATGAACTGCCTAAAATGCTTACAAACAGCCCTCGACAATTTTGGCAAATAATAAACCCTCAGGAGGCGCGCATGATCAGCGTGTTAAATGCACATGGCGAAGTAGTCAGCGACAGCGAGTGTGCTGACATTTTTAACGCCGCCTTTTTCTCTGTATTTACTAACGAGACTTCAACTCCAGATCTTCCCACATCTACTGACATATCTGCGTGTATGCCACCAATTATATTCTCGGCAGAAGGAATCACCTCGATCATTGATAACGTCAAGCTTTCATCGTCAGCAGGTGTAGATGATATCAATTCCAAACTCTTAAAAAATATTAAATATGTATCTGCTGCGTACCTAACTTTGTTGTTTTCGCAGTCACTCTCTACAGGCATCTTACCATCCGACTGGAAAGTGGGCAAGGTCGTTCCAGTCTTCAAGTCGGGCAATAGAGAAACCCCATTAAATTATCGTCCGATATCATTAACTAGTGTCCCCTGCAAAATCATGGAACACGTCATATACTCGCATATCATGAACTTCTTAGACTCAATCTGTTTTTTTCACCCTTGTCAGCACGGATTTCGAAAAGGCTACTCTTGCGAAACGCAGTTGGCAATTTTCCTTCACGACCTGCATGTTAACCTTGACAGTAACCTTCAGACTGATGCCATATTCCTAGATTTTGCAAAAGCATTTGATACAGTTCCTCATAAACGTTTGCTGCTAAAATTATCTCAGTTAAATTTACACCCCGACGTACTAAAGTGGATAGAAGCATTCCTGACTAACCGCTCTCAGTTTGTTTTCGTTAATAACCATTCTTCTAGCAGACTCCGCGTAACATCAGGCGTCCCGCAGGGATCCGTCTTAGGACCGCTTCTTTTTCTAATTTACATTAATGATCTACCAACACAGGTATCATGTAACATTCGTATGTTTGCAGATGATTGTGTAATCTACCGCAGAGTTACTAACACATTTGACCACACATTAATCCAGAACGATCTCAATAATGTACAAGAATGGTGTAATCGCTGGCTAATGAACCTAAATCCTAACAAATGTAAACTCGTGTCTTTCACTCGCTGCCGTAACTCCCTCACATTTACCTATTCCATTGCTGATGTTCCAATAGAATCAGTCCAATCATTCAAATATCTTGGTGTCACTCTATCTTGTGATCTGTCCTGGCGCTTGCACACTACTAACATCATCTCATCAGCCAATAGATCACTGGGATTTCTTAGGCGACATTTACGTCATACCCCACAACAAGTAAAAGCGTTGGCCTATAAATCATTTGTAAGATCGAAACTTGAGTATGCATCTCCCATCTGGAATCCGCATCAGAATTATATCATAAATGCACTCGAAGCTGTACAAAATCGTGCTACTAGGTTTATTCATTCTTCATATTCGTACGATATCAGCATTTCATCGATGAAAGCGGAATCTGGCTTGGAAGCTCTTTCTTTCCGTCGACAGGTTGCCACCCTCTCTCTCTTCCGTTCATTTTTTTACAGCTCCCTAAATCACCCACCGTACATCACGCCACCTTCATACATATCTCATCGCACCGGTCATCCGCTTCAAGTTGCACGCGCACGTGCCCGGACCACCACTTTTCAAGCATCATTTTTTATTCGAGCATCAAGGGACTGGAACGGCCTTCCACACGCCATCGCAGCCATCACAAGCCCATCTGCCTTTACCGAAGCTGTTATCACATATCTCAAAACGAACGCCTGTATTTAATGTTTATTATTTTTTTTAACCACCCCTTATGTAATACCCCTCCAATGGGGTCTTTAAGGTATTAAAGTGAAGTGAAGTGAAGAAGTGAAGTATCGTATCATTCCCCGCCCATGTCAACACGGGCGACCAGGCACCCCCGAACCTCAACGAGGTAGCCCACCGCAGAGCGCGAGAGCTGACGGACCGCGCCCGGCCGGCCTCTCGGGAAGACCCCCGAACCGAACGAGACAGACTGACCGCATACAACGCCATTACAAAGACGTACCAACAAGCCAGAAGAGCATTCCCACCACCACACAAAGACCTAAACAGGGCACAAACAGTGGCCCTACGTCAACTGCAAACAAAAACTTTCCCGCACCCGTTTCACCTCAAACGGATATTCCCCGAAGTACACAAAGAAAACGCATGCAAGATATGCAAACAGGAAACCGCTACACTCTAACACATGCTATGGAAATGTAACGCCCAACACAAAAACGAATTAAACCCCGAGACCCCATCGCTGAGGTGGGCCGCCGCTCTGCGCAGCTCCGACCTCGGCGACCAACTCTGGGCTGTCCAGCAGGCCCGCGAGGCGGCGCTGAGACAAGATCTCGACGTCCCGTTGTGGGAGAACTGAGCCCGGGTCGTCAAAACTGCAGGACAACTCAATAAAGTTATTACCATCCATGTTGTTCATTACTGAAACAAAATTGTAGCCTACCATGTCTATATTACTGCATATGTTCTAGTGCAGGCGTTCTGTCGAGTGTCTTGCTTAAGCTACTGCAATAATATTTGAGTAGCAGCTGAAAGAAAGCAAGAAAAAGCACCCTTACTGCTGATCTTTACCTACCTGCACCATAAAGGAGCCGGCAAGCTTTTCATTCATTATCACAAACATTCATCTGAGCTGGTGGTATTTGTACTCAAGCCCTCAATTATTTGTCGATCGGGGCTTCACTTCCACAATATCGGAACACGCTCTTGTGCGCTCATTATGGAAACATGTAAAAGGCGCCTGCAAATTCGCATTGCGTGTTTTTTTGTTGATTTTTTTACAGTTTGCGTTAGTTCCAATACAGCATTATATATATACATATAAAATATATATATATATACTTAGCTCCTTTTTATTGCGATAGCAACTATATGCACACTTCAACCAGATTTCTGCCGTCGGCGTCGCCGTCGCCGTGAGGTTCCGTATAGATAATATCTTCGCCGCGCGCCGTATGCCCGAGCGGAAGCGTGCGGGGACGCGCGCTATCACGGAGAGCGAACGCACTCAATCCCCCACGCGCAAACAAGGAGCAGGAAGCCAGCGCCGGAGAAAGCGGGGGGGGGGGGGGGGGGGGGGCGCACTTCTACTCTGCCAACAACCGCGCTCGTCGCTCGCCCGCACCGTCCCTCATCTCCACACGGCTCTGACCTTTGTGTGCGCTGTACATTCGCCCTCAGTTTCCGTTGAAGCGATAGACCGCACGTACCTTCGCCCGCTGCGGCGTATGCGCTTGCTGCCAGCGTTTTGACAGTCGTTGTCTGCAGTCATTCAGTGTAATCTATTCATGTTTGTTTGTGCGCGCTCACCCCACGCTTGTTCATTCAGTTAGTAATAGTCGGGCCACATTTTCCAACGCACGCTATACACATGCAATGCTGCCCGGATCGGCAGTGGAGCGCTACAGATGTGTCCCTTCGCACGCGCTGCCCACGGGAAGCGCTTCTCATCAACACCACCGTTTCACACGCGCCTTCTCGTGGTCATCGAGTCTCTCTTCATGTCGGTCTACTTACGCCGCAGCACACCTGCTTACTTAATCAGCTCATGTTTACTACAATTCATATTGCTACCAAAGCCGCTCACCTTACTTCGTATGACATTTCTGTGTTGCTATCGCATTCATTGCTTCGCCCTTAGGGCGAAACTGTGACATTTTTTTTCCTCACTTTCCTTTTTTTCACACGGCTGAATCAACATGTTTTACATACTTTGCATCCGCCCTGTCTCCTCAGGACAGTAGCAATTGACACCGACTCTTTGCACATTCACGTTTCGTTATGCTTTATAAAATACCCAGTGACCCAAGTCGGCGTGTCCTTAAATTCGTGGGACCGCAACATTCATATTGGGCCGAATTACCAGCGAAGCTGTTTAGGCTGCATCCATGGGCTGCATACATTATGAAATCATCATCATCATCATCATCAGCCTATAGTTATGTCCACTGCAGGACGAAGGCCACTACCTGCGATCTCCAATTACCCCTGTCTTGTGCTAGCGTATTCCAACTTGCGCCTCCAAATATCCTAACTTCATCATCCCACCTGGTTTTCTGCCGGCCTCGACTGCGCTTCCCTTCTCTTGGTATCCATTCCGTAACCCTAATGGTCCACCGGTTATCCATCCTACGCATTATATGGCCTGCCCAGCTCCATTTCTTCCGCTTAATGTCAACTAGAATATCGGCTATCCCCGTTTGTGCTCTGATCCACACCGCTCTCTTCCTGTCTCTTAACGTTACTTCTAAGATTTTTCGTTCCATCGCTCGTTGTGCGGTCCTTAACTTGTTCTCGAGCTTCTTTGTTAACCTCCAAGTTTCTGCCTCATATGTTAGTACCGGTAGAATGCAATGATTGTACACTTTTCAGCGACAGTGGTAAGGTCCCAGTCAGGATCTGGCAATGCCTGCCGTATGCCATCCAACCCAATTTTATTCTTCTGTAAATTTCTTTCTCATGATCAGGGTCCCCTGTGAGTAATTGACCTAGGTAAACGTACTCCTTTACAGACTCTAGAAGCTGACTGGCGATCCTGAATTCTTGTTCCCTTCCCAGGCTATCGAACATTATCTTTGTCTTCTGCATATTCATCTTCAACCCAATTCTTACACTTTCTCGATTAAGGTCCTCGATCATTTGTTGTAATTCGTCTCCATTGTTGCTGAATAGGACAGTGTCATCTGCAAACCGAAGGTTGCTGAGATATTCGCCGTTGATCCTCACTCCTAAGCCTTCCCAGTCTAAGAGCTTGAATACTTCTTCTAAGCATGCAGTGAATAGCATTGGAGAGATTGTGTCTCCTTGCCTGGACGCCTTTCTTGATAGGTAACTTTCTACTTTTCTTGTGGAGAACCAAGGTAGCTGTGGTATCCTTGTAGATATTTGCTAAGATATTCACGTATGCCTCCTGTACTCGTTGATTACGCAATGCCTCTATGACTGCTGGTATCTCTACTGAATCAAATGCCTTTTCATAATCCATGAAAGCCATATAGAGAGGTTGATTGTACTCCGCAGATTTCTCGATTACCTGATTGATGGCATGGATATGGTCCATCGTAGAATACCCCTTCCTGAAGCCAGCCTGTTCTCTTGGTTGACTGAAGTCAAGTGTTGCCCTGATTCTATTGAAAATTATCTTGGTGAATATTTTATACAATACTGAAAGCAAGCTAATGGGTCTATAATTCAATTCTTTAACGTCTCCCTTCTTATGGATAAGTATAATGTTGGCGTTCTTCCAGCTCTCTGGTACACTTGAAGTTGTGAGGCATTGCGTATAAAGGGCCGCAAGCTTTTCAAGCATGATATCTCCTCCATCTTTGATTAAATCTACCGTTATTCCATCTTCTCCAGCAGCTTTTCCCCTGGTCATATCTCTCAAGGCCATTCTAACTTCATCGCTAGTTATAGAAGGAGCCTCTGTATCCGGTTCATCACAATTTCGAATGAAAGTAGCCTGGCTGTTTTGGGCACTGTAGAGGTCAGTATAGAATTCTTCCGCTGCTTTTGCTATGTCATCGAAATTGCTGATAATATTGCCATGCTTATCTTTCAGTGCATACATCTTGCCTTGTCCTATGCCAAGCTTTCTTCTTACTGATTTCATGCTGCGTCCATATTTTACGGCTTCCTCAATCTTTCCCACGTTATAATTTCGAATATCCCTTACTTTCTTCTTGTTGATCAGTTTTGACAGTTCAGCGAATTCTATCTGATCTCTTGAGTTGGACACTTTATAAGGTCCTTTGTTTCTTGGGAGAGCTTACCTACTGTTTGTCTTGGTGCCTTACCTCCCACTTCAATTGTTTCTTCTGATATTAGCCTAGTTACGGTTTCATTGATTACCTCTATGTTGTCTTCGTCTTCCTGTTCTAAAGCTGCATATTTGTTTGCGAGCACCAGCCTGAATTGGTCTGCTTTTACCCTTACTTCGTCTAGGTTGGCCTGCTTCCTCTTGACTAATTTCACTCTTTCTCTCTTCAAATTAAGAGAAATCCTAGACCTCACTAACCTATCGTCACTGCACTTTACCTTACTTAACACTTCTACATTCTGCACTATGCTTTGATCGGCAGAGAGTATGAAATCTATTTCATTCCTTGTTTCTCCATTAGGGCTTTTCCAGGTCCACTTCCTGTTGCTGCGCTTCCTGAAGAAGGTATTCATTATTCGGAGCCTATTCTTTTCCGCAAATTCTACTAACATCTCTCCTCTTGCATTCCTAGAATCGATGCCGTAGTTGCCAATTGCTTGCTCGCCAGCCTGCTTTTTCCCCACTTTTGCATTGAAGTCAGCCATGACTACAGTATACTGAGTTCGCACCTTTCTCATTGCTAATTCAACATCTTCATAAAATTGTTCTATTTCTTCATCATCGTGGCTAGAGGTTGGGGCATAGGCTTGCACTACCTTCATTTTGTACCTCCTATTGAGCTTTGTTACGACGACTGCTACCCTCTCATTAATGCTGTAACCCGCCGTGGTTGCTCAGTGGCTATGGTGTTGAGCTGCTGAGCACGAGGTCGCGGGATCGAATCCCGGCCACGGCGGCCGCATTTCGATGGGGGCGAAATGCGAAAACACCCGTGTACTTAGATTCAGGTGCACGATAAAGAACCCCAGGTGGTCCAAATTTCCGGAGTCCCCCACTACGGCGTGCCTCATAATCGGATCGTGGTTTTGGCACGTAAAACCCCATAATTTAATTAATGAATGCTGTAGAATTCGTCAGTGTTGCCCGCTATGTTGTTATGGACTAGAAATCCTACCCCGGGATTCTCTCTTGTCTGGAAGACCTCTGTGGCAGGGGACGTGGCGGTTAGTCAGCACTGTGTAAGCCTCACCAGTTCCTCTAACCTCACTAAGGCCAATAATATCCCAGGCAATGCCTGACAATTCCTCAAATAGTCCTGTTAAGCTAGCCTCACTCGAGAGGGTGCGCGTGTTGAACGTTGCCAGGTTCAGTTTCCTTTGGCGGCCTGTCCGGACCCAGAGATGAAATCATACATTCGTTTTATTCGGCACCACACTAAGCCGACACAAGCGCCGCTGCGTTCACCGCACCTCCCATGCATCTGCCGCAACCGCTGCTGCAGCCGCGCTGGCACCTCCGACGCGCATAACATAACCTAGGAGCGCAGGCCGCGTGCACAGGCCCCCCGTCACCACACTTTAACCTCCCCTCTTACCCGTCTCCTTTGCTGCAGTGCTGTCGCCACACCCTCTCCCCTAGCCGTCTGCATTACTGAAGCGCCGTCGGCACACTCTTTCCCCCTCTCCCCTACCCGTCTCCATTCCTGTCCAAGCACCGTGATACGGACGTAAGTCACCCAGGCAACCCCCCCCCCCCCCCCCCCAGCCTTCTGGGAACGCATGCGGGTGGTGCATACGGGGGCTAGAGGTAAACAGGGGTGCGATCTTGTACGCGTTCCAAAATGGAACGGAGGCGGTCCGTTCCATCGAGCCGCACACGATTGGTCAATTTGATCGTCACGGTTCAAATTGACCAATCGTGTGCGGCTCACGGTTCAAATTGAGCAATCGTGTGCGGCTCGATGGAACGGACCGCCTCCGTTTCATTTTGGAACGCGTACAAGATCGCGCCCCACCTTCCCTGTACAAAACAAGAATAATAAGTGGCAGCAAATGTTTTTAAAAAAGAAAGCTATTGTGAACTTTTCCGGCACTATTAATTTCGTTGAATGCAGGTTTTGCCTAAGTTCACTCGAAAGGTTCACTAAACGAAGGTTTCGGACACATATCACATGATGCACTCACGCATGCATTGCTATCTATATGGCAATTGTTTCTTTGAATTCCCCCCCTTCGACGTAGAATTGAGTGCCGTGTTTAAATAGTGTGAACACCTACTTCTGTGTTACTTGGGCTGTGTTTCAATACTCGTCGTAGACGGCTAAATGGACAGCTAAGCGGACAACGCCCACTCTCGTTCCTATTCTGGAGATGGAAGCTACATTGTGCGTTTCACATGTTCGCACACGCAAAGCGTTAAAAGTTACACCGACAGTGTGTGCGTTTTTTCCTAGCTCTTTTTGTCGACGCGAGGTGACGTCAAGTTGCAGAGACTTCTTCGAAATGAGCTCCATTACTTTCTCTGTAAACTGTCTTCCTACTTACATTAAAAGGAGACCGACTTCAATGCTGGCCAGAATTTGAACACATCCTTGCTGCGTCAATTGAGACGACGCCGTCATAATACCTCGGCATGCGCAATGTCACAACATAATAGAGACAACACTGATCACCTTTCGCATCTTCCCAGTGGAGAACGCTGGACTCGCAGCTGGTCGAATCTTCCTCCACTGCTCAACAGGGGTGATGCTCATCATGTTGTCCAGCAAAGGGTCATAAAACGTGAACGTCTGCAATGCAAAAAAATTATGGATAAAACCACGAAAGATAACATTTTTGTCGTATTACGAGAGTACATCTCGATCAACACTACCTTAAAATGCTCTTTCGGCATTTTGTACCTGTAGCATGATACATTCGGCAAGACGTTTAACAGTATTTGTATTTTCGATACATCATGCGAAGTATCGTGTATTTTAACATACAAGGTAGACTTATAGCAAAATTCACGAAGTCACCGAGAGTCACTGAGGCAAGCAAGTGATGGCAGGTAAAGTTTTTCAATGCATAAAACAGCGTTTTCTTAAATTAAGTAACTGGAACGCTAATGCATTTGGTCGGACACTTTAAAAATTAATATCTCGAAGCTGGTGCAGTCCGAGCATTCGTTCGAAGTTTATACACATTGCGAACTCACCGGCTATAATTCGTAGATTGAAATATGAACCGTAAAGTAATTAAGTAGAAAGTTTATTAGCTTAATTAAATTAATTATTTATTGAAGCATTTTCATTTCTCATAGAACTAATGGCCGCCCCATCGAGTAACTTAGATCAAGGGTTAGAATTGTGCTATCTGCCACAGGCAATTTTTTTTTTAATTTTGGACCTTCTAAAAAAAAGGACATCCGATATAGCGGAGCCATAACGAGAAATTAACTGTTGTACAGAAGTATTTCAACGTACAAATGAAAGTATCGTATCGGTTACAATTAACCATCCAGTATCCCGTATCTGTATTTTAGTATTTTAAATACTTGTCGGCTCAGTATCTTGTATTTGTATCACATTAGAAAGTATCCTTGCCCCGTCTTGTTCTGCTGAATACACATTGGACTTGGTGCGATGCCTTTCGATGAATACATGTATTCTCGCAGTTTTAATATGAAAATATTATATGCCCCATCACGCGAAAATCTGTCGGCGCAGTCGACGTGGCCGAAAAATGGTACCAAAAATGCCCGACAGTCCAAAGAGTAAAAGCTTGTCAAAAATGCTCGGATTGACTTCAAATTTCTCAGGGAGGTTCCTGTAAAGAAAGTAAATTTAAAAAAACGCTCAACCTTGCACTTGGTCGCGCAACGCTTGAAACAGCGAAGCTGGGCGATCGTAGCCCAGCATTTTCCGGAAGTGCGCGCGAACTTTTTATATTATTACTCATGATGATGATAATTTCTTTTCGCGCGTCTCGGACTTACGGCCGTCCCTGCGCGTTGCATAGCGCAGCTTCCAACACCGACACCGCGTTACAGGAGACCCGCTCCGTGAATGCGTCTCTCTCTCTCTTTCTCTCTCTCTCGTTTTCATAGCGCGCAGAACCTCTTCACCTCGCAGAGCACGAGCGCACGAACGCGCCAGCTGTGGACGAAGACGACGACGCTCGAACGCAATCATATGGTTCGCATAAATGCATGTTCTGCAAGCGTGGTTGTATATAGCCTAGTGGTTACGACGCTCGCTTTGGGACCGGGAGCACGCGGGGTCGAATCCCGCCTGGGCAAGAAAGTGAATTTTCTTTAATTTCGGTCTGGATGGGAATTAAAACCGGGCCTCCGGGGTCCGAGACGAGCATGCTTCCCGAACGCCACGAGGGCTCCACGGTTCTCGTTGACTAAAGCTGGGCCTAGTACGTGCGTAATTGCACAAGCGACAGCGTAGCCAATGAAGAGTAGGTGGCACCAAGTGATGAGTGCATAAAATAAATGTTACACAGGCACTAAAGTTTCCTTACATGCATTGATTGCGAAAGCACTCTGGGTGTGTCGACTATATCGACGTCTATAATATTTCGACGCTCATGTCCCGTGATATTCTCATATGACGTCATCATGGTCATGTGACCTTGCAGCTTAAGGTTCTTACTTGGTCGCGTGACTATCCCACAGGACGTGATCACTAGGTCATGTGCTCCAATTGGTCAAAGGTCAATTTTAAGGGTAAGCCACCCAAATTTTGGGGGGTGGGCCAAGGCACATTTGGGATTGGGCCAGGTCGGTTTTGAACGTGGGGTTAACTAATATTTTCGGATTGGGCAAAGTCAATTTTTTGAGTGTGGGCCAGGTTGGCTTTCATTGACATGGAAACATTGCGTCACCACTTGGTCACGTGGGTTTTATTGCGATAGCAATTATATGGACACTCAAAAGCAGATTTCTGCCGTCGGCGTCGCCGTCGCCGTCGCCGTCACCGTGAGGTTCCGTATGACGTCATTTGGAGATGAAATCGTCGCCGCGCGCCGAACGCTGTATGTGCGAGTGAAAGGGCGCTAGGGGCGCGTCTTTCACGGGGAGTGAACGCACGGCGGAGAACAAACGCGCGTTCTGCGCCGTGCTCAAGGGCTGCAGAAGTAGGCGTCTCTTTTCTCCTTTACAATGACCATATATGTAGAGCAAACGCGCCTTCTTCAGACGCGCGAGAGTCCGTGGGGGAGGGGGAGGGAAGGGAGCCGACGTTTAGCTGCGGCACCAAGTGCCTATTTATATCAGAGGCTCCAGCAACAGTCACCAACGCCGCACGCATTTTGAGCTAACGCGGGCAAAACACCGATGGCGTCGACAACAGTTCTGCGTGTTGTTGCTACCAAAGCCGCTCACCTTACTTCGTATGACATTGCTGTGTTGCTATCGCATTCATTGCTTCGCCCTTAGGGCGAAACTGTGACATTTTTTGTACCATCGGATGTTAACGCCGAACGCCGGATTTTCCGCTTCATGGGGCATTCGTGCTTTCGCATTAAAAATATTCAATGTCCTATTGAACGGCGCTGAGCGGTCCTTCGAGTTATAAACTCCTCGCGGGCAAGCGAGCGCGTTGAGACGCTTGGCGCGTTTAGATTTGGCCTTACCGAGGCGCAGTTAGAACGCAGGCGAGAGCTTGCGAGGAACAAGGAATTCACGGAAAAAAAACACTTCACCAAAGGGAATATATTGCTTTCGCATTCCCACACGTAAGCAGTCGTAAGTGTCTCTGCCGAATGTTTAACAGCGGAGCTGTTTAAGCTCTTGGTTGCGCCGCGTAGTACGAACAAAAGCTGCTCCTGGCGATGACGTCACCGCGCGTTGCCTAGCAACCACCTCGCGGAGCGGTGTGCGCTTCGCCTCTTCTCCGTGCCGTGCACATGTTGCCTTGACATGGAACGTTAAGGGGAGAGAAGGAGAGGATGCGCGCGGCGTGCACTGTGCTAGGGAGAGAGAAAGAGAAAATGAGAGCGAGACAGAGAGAAAGAAATTGTAACAGCACCAACGAGGCAACGCGCAGAGCTGCTGCCGACGCCGTCCCTGTTTCGCCGCGTTCACGCCAAACGTGTGGTGTCCGTGACTGCAGCAGGCGCCTCTGGCGGTGACTCGGCAGATTTCGACTAGCCACGCCCCGGCAAGTGTGGAGGCGCAGCTTGGCCGTGACGTCGCCGGGGAGATAAAGCTTGGAGCCACCGCGACGGCGGCAGAACTCTCATTGACTCTGTGGCGAGTACATGTAGCCTTGACATGGGACGACCAAAGAAGATCCGGACACACCAAGAAGAAGCCGCTCATCTTGAAGCGCGTCGCGCGGCCAAGCGAGAATCTGCGCTTTAGTTGCGAGTCGATTCGGAATACCGTGCCTAGCACCACCTAGCATTTCCTAGTAAAACTTAGCCAAGCCTAGTAAAACCTGGAAGAAGCTAGGTCGATCACCAGCTCCGCTGTTTACTCCAGCCTTGCACCACTAGGGCAAGCACCAACATTTTTTTTTGTGTTTTTTTTTTAGAAGGACATGCTAATAACGGAGAGATATAAGAAGCGCAATGTTTACAGTCCCCATTTATACACGACATAAAGTTATTCTAAGCTGGGGCAGCAGCACTAGTAAATGAAGCCCTCAGGGACATTACACAACAATGCGCCGCCTATTCCTCTCTTCTTGCGTTTTATTCTTTCGGTGGTGTTCTTGTGATAGCCCTTAATGTTGTCTTCTTACAAAGGTGCCGGAATGTGACGAAGGAGCAGCGACATGGTGGATGGGACGTATTAAACACCGCTTCGCCGTTTTCTAAAGGAGTGGAGAAAGGATTGAGCAAGCTTTTTGCTCGGGAGTAACTCATGGTCATGAACAATTAATTGCCCGATTGCTCGTGCCTATGGGCTGTCGCACTATAGTGTATGACGTCATATGCAGGACATATTAGGGAGACTTGGAAGCCTCAAATGAGATTGAGCGATCCTTTATGCGAGATTGTGGGCTCCCTGTTGCATGCACCGGAATAGTATTTGGTTCGCATGTTCAATGCTGCAAATTGAGTGCACATCGCCAACATTTTCTTGCCATGCTCAAAAACTGTCATATAGTCCCAGCGCAAGGCCTATAATCATAATGAACTCCTTGGCTTATATAAATATTTATTGAAAAAATTTGGCCTGGGTTACGCATTGATTTTGTCGTCAACTATTTACTTTTGTTGTAGCTGCACCTTTAACCTAATCTTTTACGACCCCTTCTGGGTTCCTTTTTCATGCATGCACTTCGTTGTTCTTGCCTCGCTAAGTCATGCACTTCGTCGTTCTGCCTCGCTAACTTAAATGAAAACATTTGTCAGGCAATGTTATTCAAACAGCCCAGTTGGATACTTGCTTATTGCATTTTCTGAAATGTACTCACCCTTCTGTTTGGCAGAGATGGGAAATCCTTTACTAGAACCTGCTTCACCAATTCGGGCTCGGCGACAAATAGTACGAGCTTGTTAGACTCGAAGGCCCTGCACGTAAAGACAGTAATAAAAAATGTCACTGTTTTGTCTGAAAGCCGAAGCATATTGATTGCGATATCAGATTAGTAGACAGCTGTACGAAGTAAGGAAAGTGGTTTTATTGGCCGTATAAATTTGCAAACATTCGCTTACTAACTAAATTAACAAGCATGGTTTCTGGCGCACACAAGCAAACATGAGCACCTCTCACTCGATGACCGCGGAAACTCGCGGCCAAAACGCTGGAATGAGGAAGCGCGGCGGCAGCAGCGAACGAATTGATCTTCGTGCTGCCTCTCGCTTCACCGCGAACTAAGTGGCGAAAACACAGTGCACACGAAGCTTTCAGCAGCACTTGGCGCAGTCTGTCCCCATCGCCGACCGCTTTCAAGGTGGGGCCCGCGTGGCCACACCACACGCAGCAGCCGCCTAAGTAGAACTCCCTCCCTTCTCCCCGGCTCCTTGCGCGCAACGGAAGACGGCGCGCTTCCTCCTCGCTTTCCTTCCTTGCGCGCGCGAGATTGAGCCGCCATCGACGGCTCGCCCTCGCACGTTTTCACTCGCACATACAGCATATACGGTGCGCAGCGACGATGTTATCACCCCTCGACTTTATACGGAACACCACGGCGACGGCAGCAATGCACCTCGAGTGTCCATTGCCATCACAATAAAAATAAGCAGCGTGACAAATCCTGAGTGCTGCGAAGTTCTTATCAAAGCACTCACTTTTTTTGCCGCCAACGAAACGTGCATTATAAGTATTTAAATTTCAGCACCTTTCCATCGGCACCTGTGTGTATCGGTTCCAAATCAAATTTATAGGGAACTTACATCTATGGGGTGCAGGAATGGAGATAAAAAATTGTCGCAGTTTCACCCGAAAGGCGAAGCATCAATTGCGATAGCAAATTAGTAGAGAGCTATACGGAGTAAGGATAGTAGTTTTATCAGCTGTATAAACTTGTACATGCAGCAGCGCCAGCAACGCGCAGAACTGTTGTCGACGCCGTCAGCGTTTTATTCGCGTTCGCACCGAACGCGTGTGGTGTTGGTGACTGTTGCCGGTGCCTCTGGGGCGGCTCGGAGGCTTTCGACGAGATCAGAATGGGACACTCGTCGAGCAGCGTCGGAAATCTTACCTACCTTCTCGCCTCGCAACGTTTTTATATAAATACGCATTTGGTGCCACAGCTAAACGTCGCCTCCCCTCCCTCCCTCCCGTCCCCCACGGCATTTCGCGCCACGGAAGAAGTCGCGTTTGCTCTCTATATATGGTCATAGTAACGGAGGAAAGAGACGCAGCCCTTCAGGGAGCATGGTGCAGAACGCGGGTTTGCTCTCCGACGTGCGTTCGCTCCCCGTGAAAGCGCGCGTCCCTCGCGCCCTCTCACTCGCACATACAGCGTCCGGAGCGCGGCGACGATTTCATCGCCGTTGACGTCATACGGAACCTCACGGCAACGGCTACGGCGACGACGACGCGGACGGCAGAAATCCGCCTTGGAGTGTCCATATAATTGCTATCGCAATAAAATAATAATAACAGCGGCAGCCTCGTGTGACCTTGCACAACTACAAGCATACGCCCAGCGATGCTATTGCAAATAGCTATCCTTTCCCAAGTTTTCAATTCAGCAGAACAGCCGCCAGTCTCCTAGAAGCACTTCCGCACTCCTGCAAATCACTTAAATATTTGAAAATTTGCTGGCATGTTCTGCAGAGTATATTAACGCGAAAGCGTTACTTGGCTAGGTTGGCGAAAGCGCGCACCTCGCTGGCGTGCGCAAAAGGCTTCCGCACAAGCCTTGCCAGGAAAGCACGTGACCTCTCCCACCGGAATTAACGCCGGCGCCAACGGCTTCCGCAGCAACACTCAACGCGCGCTCCACTCCGCCGCAGCAACCGCCTGCTATGGCCGCGGCGTAGGAGAGGGGAATCCCCGCAGCACAAGGGGAAGCCCCTACTCCAAGGGGAGAAAGAAAGCGAATTAGAATAGTCGGCGCGGTCAACATGGGATCAACGTAACATCTACTAAAGAAAAAATCACCGCATATCCACGAAGTGAATGATGATGAGTGGGCGAAGCACCGGGGGATCATTCTGTTAACCGTGAATCCCCCGACGCCGGCAAGCGGACCCAGAGGCGGCGAGAGCGCGGGAAGCGGCGGCAAAACGCCGAAAGCGTTCTCTACCTGAGGTTGGTGGTGCCGATGCTCGGTTCAAGCGCGACGCCGGCACACGAACCCAGAGGCGGCGAGAACGCGGGAAGCGGCGGCAAAAGGCCGGAAGCGTTCTCTACCTGAGGTTGGTGGCGCCGATGCTCGGTTCAAGCGCGAACTTCAAGAGCCCTCAGCTCCGGGTCCGCTTGCCGGCGTTGCCGTACTGCTGCAGTTTTGCGAGCCCTCAGCTCCGGGTCTGCATGCCGGCGTTGTCGTGCTGCTGCAGATTCGCGAGCCCTCAGCTCCGGGTCCGCTTGCCGGCGTTGCCGTTTTGCTGCAGCTTCCCGAGCCCTAGACTCCGGGTACGCTTGTCTGCGTCGCCGTGCTGCAGCAGCTTTGCGAGCCCTCAACTCCGCTTGCAGTTGAGCCGCCAACTCTCGCCTTTTCATACATAGTGGGCGCGCCGTTATCAGAAGCGACCGTTATCATCCATGGCTGAAGAGAGAAAGAGAGCGCGTGTCGGGAACGAACGCCCTTGTGCACCGCAGCGCCTCTAGCGGACTCCATGCAAACCAGAGCTACGGACGAGAGAGCAAGAGAGCGCGCCTCGGGAACGAGAAAGAGAGCGCGCGTCGGGAACGAACTAAAACCCCTCAATGAAGAAAAGTAGCGCCATGTTTTGCAGATCACCGCTTTCCTCCTCTCCTGCCCGTTCTCTCGGCGCTGTGCTCCCTCAAGGGCTGCAGAAGATAGCGCCAACCGTTCCCTTTCCCTCAAGAACCACTTATCGGCCCTCCGATTGGCCGAATGCTGTCACGTGCTCTCGCGCGCTTTTTTTCTTGCTTGTTTTTTGCTCCCGCCGCCATCGCGGTGCCAGACCATTGCGAGCGGTGTATGGAGGCACCACGCATCGCGTCGCCTTTGCGCTTTTAAGGCGTAGTGTTCGCGATGCCGTGTTGCTCGGCATTCGGGTGTAGAACACGCGAAACAGACGGCAAGCGACTCTTCCGGATTCCATCTGCGAAGCGAGACGCGGCGCAGAGGAAAGTCGGGCTTCACAGAATCAGCCGGGCTGATTTCAACCCAACACAATGGTCCCGGCTGTGTGAGGTAAGCGAGCGATTCTTCAATGATCCCTAATCTCACATGCTGCCACTTGCTGTGTGAGGCATCGTTCGTTTTTCTCCCTCCTAAGTGCCGCATTGTTCGCGCTGCATGTTCGCGCTGTATTTGCAACTTTCGTGGCCGGATTTCATCATGTCTTCAAACGCACGTGGTTTTTGTTGACTCGGTTATACAATCCATGGCGTTGTGTTTGCGTGGCCTGTGTGGCAATATGATCCGCAAAAGCAGCCTCGCATACACCTGTAAGATGACCGCTGCCGCGCTACTCAAATGCAAGCGAGCGAAGCCACTAGCCTCCTTATCGACGGACCGCTTCCGCCGAATGATCGGTAGCTCACTAGTCAGTGAAACGTGTAAGACAACTGGATATATACAGCTGGTGGATCATTCACTCCCGCAGCGTAGTCATTGTTAGAGGCCCGCTGTGCACGTTAGCCGCTGGCCAACGAGGGACTGGAGCTACTGAAACGCGGAGATGACGGCGCTAGGTCAACCAACACCGAGATCGCGCGTGGCATGGCTCAGTTAAAGCCCGACTTAGAGGCTTTAGGCTCACTATATCACCGCTAATAGTACAGCCATCTAATCGAAACTGCATTTATGCGTCCTCTCGTTAATTCGGCAGCCAGTCATAATATAACGCGAAAAATTCCTATCAAAATACGAGTTCAAGAGGGCGAGCGACGCGTAGCCACAGCGTTTCATTCGGAGAGCGTCTGCTAGTTCAGCACCGCGCAGGGGGAGCCACGGTCGACAGAAGAGAGACAACGCCGGCGCAGGAAGAGGAGAGAGGAGATGGTGCTACTTTTCTTATTGAGGGGCTTTAGAACGAACGCCGTTGTGCACCGCAGCGCTCCTAGCGGACTCCATGCACACTAGAGCTACGGACGAGAAAGAAAGAGAGCGCGCGTCGGGAACGAACGCCCTTGTGCACCGCAGCGCTCCTAGTGGACTCCATGCAAACCAGTGCTACGGACGACGGGCGACGAGGGAGGGAAAAGGCTCGGCCCTAAGGTACTTCGCCCCTAAAAGTGCGCCTTCGCCCGCAATCTCAGTCTGCCTTCAGTTTCTGTGGAGGTACTGTCGCAGCAGCATGGATTGTGATTCTGCAACAAGTAGCGGCAGTTAGTTTTATGTCGAGGTTTTAGGCTTAGTGTCGACTTCGGCAGAAGTCTCGTGGACAACGCGCTCCCTGGGTGAGGAGGACTCAGGGGACGAGCGTGAATTGAAACGTGTACGCTTTGCACCCAATTCACAAATTACGAAGAAGAAAGAAAAAAATTTGTCGCAGTTTCACCCGAAAGGCGAAGCACCAATTGCGATAGCAAATTAGTAGAGAGCTATACGGAGTAAGGATAGTAGTTTTATCATCTGTATAAACTTGGACATGCAGCAGCACCAGCAACGCGCAGAACTGTTGTCGACGCAGTCGGCGTTTTGCCCGCGTTCGCACCGAACGCGCGCGGCGTTTTTATATAAATACGTATTTGGTGCCGCAGCTAAACGTCGCCTCCCCTCACTCCCTCCCTCCCGTCCCCCCACAGCCTCTCGCGGGACCGAGAAAGTTGCGTTTGCTCTCTATATATGGAAAGGAGGAAAGAGACGCTTAATTCTGCAGCCCTTCAGGGAGCACGGCGCAGAACGCGCGTTTGCTCTCCGACGTGCGTTCGCTCCCCGTGAAAGCGCGCGTCCCTCGCGCCCTTTCACTCGCACATACAGCGTCCGGAGCGCGGCGACGATTTAATCACCGTTGACGTCATACGGAACCTCACGGCGACGGCGACGCCGACGGCAGAAATCTGCTTTGGAGTGTCCATATAGTTGCTATCGCAATAAAAAGTTGGAGGATCGCTAAGCATATTCTCATGAGATGACCACACAACGAATGAGGCAACACCACATAGCAACACCCTTCCGTAACAACAGCCTATCCAAAAGAGACGCTTTCGCGTTCTCATCTCATAAGAATATGCTTAGGGATCCTTCAATTTTGTCTTCGAATTCTGTCTTACAAAAATTACATGAGGGAACTCTAGGCTAGTGTCTACGGGAGCTACAGCGGTGGCGGTTTAGTCAGCCTGCTAATGAACGGCTGTATACGAATTTGCTAAACTTCACACTTCTGACTTCAAACGGCTTTCCGACTTGACAAATCAATCATTTTCAACAAAGCAGTGCGTTATAAATGAGACCATTCCGAATGATTACGTACGTTTGCGCAGACTTCGTGTTTAGTGTTGCATCGTTTAGAAAATTCAAATTGCTTGCAAATTTCAAGGAAGAAAAAAACACGTAACAATAACGCCACGAGACCGTCTGAAGCCGCAGTCACGAAGCTTAGACAAATCCATGTAGGCCTAATATACCAACATTCGCATGATTGACCGATCACAGCGCTACTCTTTCCCTTAGTAACTTTAGTAGGAAACTGATTCTCACAAACTTTCGGCCATAGACACCAAATCACTTTTTTTCGGTGGTTTAGGCTGGCAGAAGTTTATGCCATTTTGTTCGAAGAGAACATGATAGTACAGAGAGCTGTAGTATAGCGTAATATATTTGGCGTAAGCGGGGGACGCAACGCTAGTGCTATAGCGCTCGGTGGAGCACGGCTTGAATTAGTCCTTTAGTACAGCGGAACCGAGCGCAACGCTAACATGAATTCAAAAAGCTGCGACGCCGCATAGATCTAAAAGTTCGCAAAATACAAGTATCAAATACACACCAAATATGAATGTAATCATTTGCGTTATCCGTATTATTTGCACAGAAGTGTCGACCACCCACCAATAACACCAGCTCATAAAATTTCGTTTGTCACTTCAATAAAGTTCTTGTCAATTGTCAATTGGTGGCATCTATACAGAATAGATAGTATAGGCAAAAATTAGTAATAGATTACTTCTGAGATTTGGCAGCGCGCGTAGCTTGTCACTCCAACCGCAATATATCGGACGTTGTGTATTGACCCTTTTCGCGGAGCAGTTTGTTTTAGAGAAACGAGATGGCACTCACGGCGGCGCGCCATACCTCTCCTCAGCGACCGCGCACGAATGCGAAACCATTACTGCTTCTACCTTGCTTCTCTGCGATCAGCTGTCGGAAATGCAACTGAGTTTTCGCTAACACACTGTACTCCAATCATGCTAGATTTAATTATGTGGATGGAAGACGTGTGCAGTAGTTGGCTGGAAAAATAGTGACTGGCATGTTAAGGAATAGAATGAATTTGTGTGGCCAAGTTCGCGGACCACTGCTGCAACTGTCCAAACGTGTTACCGGCACTTCGTGATGTACGGCTTTTCTCGAGGATACAGAAATTTGCTCATCCGCCAGCCTTGTATCACTAACCTTCAAAGAAAGGGCTTCATCCCCAGAACGTCGGCAAGAGTAAGTACCACTCGTTAAACAATGACAAAGGGATTAGCGCCGCTTCATGTCATAGTAAGTTTCGCGCACGTTATCTATACACATCTGTCCCAAACGGCAGGAAAACTTACGCCCACTCTATCACCGACGTATCAAGAATAAGTGAATGGGCGCACACTTGAATATATGCGCACTGTATACGCACAATAAATGACGGACTACATCTATGGCGCACGAATGGTCGAAGCTGAATGTTTCGTGGCGGTCCACAAGAGTCAGCGAGTTACTAGCTGTAATATATATTTGCGACAAGGTATTACAATGTACGTACAAAACAGCTACGTTTCAAGCATTGTGTGCAGCAAGAACAAATCTATCGGAACTGAGCACACCCGCGAGCGATTAGGCAGAAAAAAATTCGGATAGTGGCCGCACCGAGGAACTTCACCGAGTCTGAAACTGACAAGCCACTGCGTCAAAATATTTCCCGACTAAAGAACAAAGAGCAAAACACACTAATCCTGACCGAATTCATAATCGGAAAGCTGGGATAGCTTGGAATACATATTTAGCCCCGCTTTTAGAACAAGCACCATATACGCTGCTTGCGCCGTTTGGACATAGCTTAATCAGCTACGAAAGCGCTTTTGCATGTTCTCTGAAGCTGTGATCAAAGCTTCGTGTCGTCCACCTAGTCAGGGTATATCCGAAAACAGAGGTTTTCTAAGCCGCGCCGGCGTCCTACACTTCCATTGTAAACAAGGAGGCAACGGAGGCAGTTGAGGCAAGCAATGGACGCGTCACCACGTGATCAAACATGGCAGCTCTACAGTGGCTAGAATGGGGAAGTGTGCCGAGCAGCGCCTACGGGGCGCATTGAAGCCGCCGGTAGGGAACCGCGAGGGGGCGCGCGCTGTCGTTGACACGTCGCCCGATGCGAGTCGCGCCGGCTGTGCTGCTTCGGTGACGGCGCCCGCCCTGACCTGTGGGAAGTAGGGCTTGTTTCTTTTTGTGCTGCAGCAAGTCTATATGTGTACTCATGGTGCGAAAACATTGTTTCGTGCCTGGATGCTACTATCGTACTGCTGTCCAATTTTGCTCACCGTGAACTGTCTTAGTTTCTACGATTTGATCAAAGCTCCCAGCAGTGGCGACTGTGAAGGGGGCGATCTGACACTTGTCCTCAGCATTGAGGATGCGACCATGAACTGGACGCACTGCTGGATAGTGGGAAGGTTGAAGAAGCTTCTCACATGATAAAGAAGTTCACAATGCTTTATTTACGCAGTATATAGCGCAGAAGCACACGAACAGTGAAATCAACATACGCAACACAGCGCTAACAACTGAGTGTTTATTGAACGAGAGCAGATATATATATATATATATATATATCGCCACACAAAAGGAATGTACAAGGAAGGCACCCAAACAAATCAACCTAGCAAGTTCAACTGACACAGGCGCCTAACGCGACAAACACTCAGTTCTTAACGCTGTGTCCCGTCTGTTTCTTTCGCCGTCCGTGTGCTTCTGCGCTACTGTGTAAATAATGTCATACCAACTAGCCCACCAGTCTGTCGTTTTAAATCCGCAATGCTACCCGACCATGATTACCCTGAAAAGATGAGCGACTCGCGGCTAGTGTTCTGCATGACAGGGTAAATATATACCCTGTATTCTGTGTGCAAGAAATGTTTTGACGAGCTCCTTGGTGCCACCGGCAAAGCCATCGACCAGGTGGCGATGTTCACCAAGTTCTGCGTCAATGGGGGCCTCATTCACCCTTCGTAGAAGATCTTCTCATTTGTATAGACGCCCTTGAAACCACTGTTTTCGATGTGGTTCAGTTACAACGAGCTGAACAGTGACAGCTTGGAAGAGCTTGTCTACTGTCTACACAAAAACGACGTCATATTGGGCTGTGCACCGCATGTCCCCAGCCTTACCAACCAAGTTACAAAATTATTTTTGGTCATCCGTTTTCCCTTCTACACGAAGGCACTCAAAAAAGAGAGAGTCTTCCCGTGAAAAGAAGAAGCACCTGAAGCTCAGTCGCGTCACTTAGCAGAGAATAACATAAGGTTGACAACGTTCTGTTTGAACTGTTTGTGAACAATTTAAAACATTTTTAAAGCACCAGCTCAGGTGCGTCGCGTAGCAAAAAATAATCGATGACGGAGAATGGTTTGTTTTAAACAGATTGTGAGCCACTCTTCAAAAATTTGTTGTTTGCGTAAACAGTGCGTCAAGGAGGAGGAGGGAAAACTTTATTTTCGTCAGATGCAGAGTTATTTAAATTACTGGGCTTCTTCTGCTAGCGGCGTGAGGTGGCCGTAAGCCCTCGACTTTCGGCGACCTCCAAAGCCCAGTTGACGGTCCGCAGCTGGACCGCGGGATCCGAGCTGGACACCGCTACCTCCGAGTCTGAAGTGTTATTAAGCTCGAGTTCCGCCGTAGGTTTGAGCCCGGGGCAGTCGCTCATTATATGTGTCAAGTCCGCTTTATAGGCGTCGCAGTTCTTGCATTTAACTGAGAAGCAGCCCGGATATATTACTGAATACTTGTAAGGGTTGGCAAATGAGCCAGTCTGCAACTGTCTCCAGGTCACCTGTTGCAGTTTATTCAGTGATTTATGCGGAGGGGGGTATTTTTGTCTACCTTCGCGGTAGTGCATAGTAATTTCATGGAATGTCACCATGCGATCCCTCGCTGAACCCAGGTCGAGGCCTTCCACCACCCGGCTGACGAAACCTCGGGCATAATTGTGGGCAGCCTCATTTCCTGGGTGCGAGGAATGTGCTGGGACCCAGATGATTTGAATCTGGCGATCAGGGGGTGGATAAAAAATAAAAGGATAAAAGGATAAAAGGTGGTGCGCCAAAAAATAAAATGTTTGATACCGAGTTACCACTGGGAATCTTCTTGCTTTGCGTTCGATAAGGTGTCAGCCGGAGTAAATCGTCTAAATCAAGCTACATTCTACCACCCACGCGCTCTCAATTGGATTGTTGCCTTGGCGCCTTTTAATTACGAAAGGGCTCGCATAGCTACGCTATCGCCATTTGCTGCCATGCACGAGCGAGATTACATATTATGGAGCTTTCTTTTTTTGTTATTGCATATTCGGCTGCGCGCGGACGATTGCATTCCACGCAGCGCCCTTGCACTGCGGATGCTAGCTGTCGTCGCGGCCGACGTGTAAGCGTGTGTCAGTGCCACCTGGCAATTTCCTCGCAAAGGGGCACGCGCGAGCCGGCGCGTTCAACACACTTCCCCATTCTAGCCCCTGTAGCAGCGCCCACGGGATCGCCGCGAGAAGGGCCAATACAGGCAGCCACTCCTGTTAAGCCTAAAGTGCTAAAATATTGTGAACTAATCTTGGCAGCATAGTCACTGATAATAATAATAAGAAGAATTGTCACTAATAGGTTGCTGTCGAAGCATCATAACACAAATATGTAGCAAATACGTGCATCATTTTGGAAGGAATAGGCTAAAGAGTACACGAAGGCGACTTGCCAGGTCCGAGGTGTACGGTCACTTCGATGGCTGCTTCAATGTTCCTCTACTAGGGACGCCTTCTAAAATAGGGCATGCTCGCAAGAACGTTAGCGTCGCTTAGGTGCTGGGCATGCGCTGTGTGTATCACGCAACGCTAACACTAAAGGCTCAATCACACCGGCAACTTGAGGAGGTCGAGCGACCATTTGTGACTCGCGACCAAAAAGCGACCGAAGGCGACTGATGTTCACACCGGCAAGCCCGGCTGAGCGCAACCTGCAAGTCGCAATCCCGGAGATTATCGTTTAAGCGAGAACTCCAGGAATTTACGCAGTTCGCGCGCACTTCGCTGGCACTGTGTATGTACATGTACACCCGTGAGCTAAAGTATACGGACCAGGGGTTGCGCAATAAAGCCGATTTTTTCCTCTGCCTGTGAACGCAACTTGAAATTGAGGACTGCAGTCCACACTTGGCATTGTGAACTTTTGTGGACTCTTCAGTGTACTCGTCGACGCGGCTGTCATGAACAGTTGACATACGAAACAGTGAAACTTCACCATCACGTCCAACAAAAAGGCCACGAGGTTGTATTTCAATGGGTACCTGGTCATTGTGGAATCAGTGGCAATGATTCCGCAGACAACGCTGCTCGCACATCACACCAAGAAGAGCTCCGCGTTCCAATTCCACTTTCGAGGACAGACGCCGCAAGGCAGCTTCGACACCTGGCACGCAGTCTCTCACTGACCGAGTGGAACTCGCCAAACTTACGATTAACACGACTGCATCAATTAAACCCGTCACTGCAACTCCGACCTCCATTCGGACTTCCTCGACGTGAAGCTTCGCTTCTCTGTCGCCTTTGGTTAGGAGTTGCCTTCACAAAGGCATACTCTACATTAATTGGAGTGACCGACAGTGCAGCATGCGAGGTCTGCGGCACCGACGAAACTATTGACCACCTGCTGTGCCACTGTCCACGATATGCTCAAGAAAGACAAGATCTTGCTAACGCGCTAAAAAAACTGGACGATCGGACGCTTTCCGTGCAGGTGCTGCTGGAACACCGCCCCCATCGCTCGTCGGCCCATAAAGCGGTGAAGGCACTTTTGTGCTTCTTGAGGACGACGGGCTTGTGTCAACGTCTGTGACTATTAGTGCACTAACACACGCGTCAGCGAACTAACCGCTCATTTCTCTTCTTTCCTTCCCTCCTCTCTCTCCCTGTCATCTTTGTGTTCCCTCTTCCCATTCCCCCGGTGTAGGGTAGCCAACCGGACGTTATCCTGGTTAACCTCCCTGCCTTCTGCCTTTCTCTTATTTCCTCCTCCTTCCTCCTCAGTGTACTCGTCAATTCCAGTTTATGCTTGTTAATTACGAAGAAATTTCGTTTTTTCGGCTACTCTGTGGTCCGTATACTTTTGCTCACGGGTGTACATACATACTTACATTGGTTTCGCGTTCCGGCAACAGCCATAGATTTTGATTCGAGCGATGGCTGGATTTTGATTCGAGCGAAGAGGAAGACATTGTCCCTGTGCTCATGTGTTTTGCCGTGGTGTCAGCTGCGGCAGCGCGGAAGCCTCCGAAGAAAACGCGATGCTAGTGGGTGCGCCCGTGTCTCCGCTCACGAGAAGTGGCCGGCCACGCAAGCCGCTTCCTGCCCTAACTTCGCGCTCAAGCCGAGGAGTATCAGCGAGAGTAAGTTGTAATTTCTAGTTCGCGTTGCGTGTGAATCGGTGCATATTATTAAAGCGAAGCTGTTCACTCGCTGTTGACCTTTGGGCGGTGGGATCCTCCAACGAACGGCAGCTGGAAAAAGGGGTTTGTTTTGTGCTTTCTTTTCCTGCTGTTTAGCTTCCAACGAATGCGACCGCGTACATTCGGCACGTTTCCGCAACTTCCGCGCCCCAGCATTACAAGGAAAGACAACAATTATTGGCCGGCATGGTGGCGTGGACATTGCACTTGGCTTGGAGGACGCCGGATGAAAACTCATACATCACTTTCAGTGCGGCGCCGATTGGTTGAGCACATGCGCGCGGCTGAAAAAATCGAGCAGCGAGCGACTGGCCCAAAATGGTCGCTCTTCGAGAAAAGCGACCATTTGCGACCATTTGCGACTGGTCGCTTTGCGACCAACTTGGTCGCGCGACCACTGCCAGTCGCCTGTGTGAATGAGCCTTAAGTCCATACATTTGCTGCTGTACGCTATACTGAATATACCAACGCTCTCTAGTAACGCCGTCGCTTCTGCCACATGCGTACTTTTCCGAACTCTGACAAAAGCACTGGCGCGGCGCCACATGAGCTGGCGGAGCACGTCATACTCCCTATGCGCACCGCTTTCCGCTGTCGGACGAAGACGAAGTTTCTGCGAGCCAGAACGCTACTTCTGTAGCTCTGCTGTTTTCGCCTGATTTCTCGGTAAATCTCCGGGTAGCCGTCATGGATTGTTGCACGGATGCAAGCTGACGTCCCCGCGCCTCTGCTGGGGATGGGGACTTCAGCGGTGGCTACGTCTAGGAAGCGGACCGGCCTCCAGAGCGACACCGACAGCGACGATACCAGTGTCTACTCGCTCAGCAGTGCGGACTTCTCCGATGACGACTTTCAGCTTGTGAGGAGCCGCAAGGCGAAACGAAGAAACACCAGGGCTTATTTGTCTTCAAGCACGTCGACTGCAGGACCAACCCGGAATAGCGCAGTCAGTACAATTTTATTTATACCAGAACTCGCTACCGACAACCTGAGGCGACTCAACCGACAGTCTGTCTCGGTGTTTCTCGAATCGTTGGCGCCAAATCAAGTCACGGATGTCAGAGTCAACGCACGCAAAAATGTCTTGGCTATTGACGTCATACATGAGACGGCACGGATCACTTTGAGCAAACTTACGGAACTTGGCGGCATGAAGGTCCACTCGTGCATTCCTCTGGACAGTAATACTACTACTGGTGTCATCAGCGACGTGGACGTCTCCATCTCCAGCGCCGACTTGCCGATTTTAATTAAGCCAGCAGTTGATGGCTGCGCTATCACTCACGTGTCTCGACTCGGCACATCCCGCTGTGTGAAGGTGGTTTTCAAGGGCGAATCTCTTCCCTCACACGTCAAGGTGGGCCACTTTAGACACCCCGTGCGTCCATTTATCCAAAGACCACTCCAATGCCGCAACTGCCTGAGGCTGGGTCACGTGAGCGCTGTGTGCGAGAACACGAGAGTTTGCTCGCGCTGCGCACAACCCCACGCTGCAGACTCCTGTGTAGCCACGGTGCTCAAATGCCCAAATTGTATTGGGTCCCATGATGCTACCTCAAAGGACTGCCCTAAAATGAGGAAAGAAAGGGCGGTCTTGAAGCAGATGGCAAGAGACCATTCGTCTCGTCGGGAAGCTGTTGCGGCCATTAGAAAGCGACGCTCCCGACGCCGTCGACGCCGTCGGACTTCAAAGAACGAAGGTTCCTCTATGAAGAGCGCGGCACATCCGACAACTCCTCCTCCTCTGCCCCCTAGGCCTGGCGGAGTCGAATCTAATACTGACAAGGTCGTGCCGGAGAACAATACTGAAGCCTGGCCCGCGCTCCCAAAGCTACAGCCGCCACCACAGCAGAAGCCACAACCGAAACCACAGCGAATACCCCAGCTGAAGCCACAGTCGAAGCCACAGTCATGGCCACAGCCGACGCCACAGCCGATGTCACAGCCGACGCCACAGCCAACACCACAGTTGAAGCCACAGCCGACGCCACAGCCGAGGCTACAGCTGGAGCCACAACCGATGCCACAGCCGCGGCACCACAGTCACATCAAAGGATACAGTGCACCGCGGTAGAGTCCACAATGTCGACTCCCGATAAATTGCCCGAAGAAGACTGGCAAGTGGTTGTGATGCTTCGGTCCCTTATAAATACCCTTCGTATACTCTTAAGCAAGCTGCATACTCCGTCAGCGCGAAGTGCAGTGCAAGTACTGGATGCTCTCAATCCAGTGCTTGCAAGTCTCGAGTAAGCCCCGTGGCTCACCCACCGCCTCCTCCTATTCACGCAACGACCACTGGCCCTTGGTTCATGTCAGATGCCTTCAACGCACATCACCAGCTATGGGACTTGACTTTGGTGTCATGGTGCCTCGCTGCACACACAATGCTCATTCTCTTCCTCTATTCCTCTTTTGATTCCCTCTTTCCCTTACCCCATGTGTAGGGTAGCAAACCGGACGTTCGTCTGGTTGACCTCCCTGCCTTTCCTCTCTTCGTTTTCTCTCTCTCTCTCTCTCTCTCGCTTTCCGCTGTCGGTGACCATGAAAGCCCGCGCTGTTGCAAGTAAAAGTGTCTGAAATTAACGTTTACAAACACTAAATTAAGCCAGCGTTTAAAGAGCGCTTCAATGCATAGATGACCTGAACTGCAAGTGTGCAAAGTTTCAGGTTCTCTCATTGCGACAATTTGCGACAATTTTAGCTTGTTTGGATACTGTAACGGGCGCCTTCGTGGCTCCCGCTGCACTTTAATCAAATGGTTAATCTAGATTCTCTTAATTGACTAGTCTGGAACTTTGTAGCATGTTCGATCAAGTACAAACTCAAATCCTACAAAGCAATTTTAAATCCGATATAGCGATTTATTCTCTTACAGAAAGGGTCTATTCAGAGGGGCATCCCAATTAGTACAACATTAATAATTTCCTTTGATTTCTTCAGTGAACCTACAACTTTTAAATTGCGCCAGCACGTTCTTTATAGTGCGCTCCTATTTGTAGAAACTTTCAAAGCAACGCACTGCGTGCTTCTTCCGGGCCGCCTCTTTGAATTCTGGAAGGTGATCGGGCAAGCCAGTTAACGGAGCTTTACTATTTTCACACAACGCTCCTAGATTACTTCACACTTGTATAGCTTGCGCATGCATAATACTCATCACTCCCACATGCCTTCGAATTTCCAGAACTTTACGATTTGAAGTTTTTCATTGGTGGGGGCAGTTCCAAATGTTTTTATTTAGGTGTTCACCTTCTTGTTTTTCAAAAAAAATTTTTTTTTCAGTTACCGCTTGGCTCCAAAAAAACAAAACAAGAAAAAGATAAAAGAAAAGAAAAGAAAGCACTTTTCTAGCTCCAGACAGCCTATTATCAAATAATAGTTTCTCTTCAAATATATGTTCAAAACAATTGCTACTGCCTACTGTTTGTTCAAAACTGCATTTTTTTTTTCAATTCAGAACAATTTAAAATGCGATAACAAGAACTTAGCTTACCCAAAGAACTTGCCATATTTACGATACCGCGCATCGTCAATGATGTGGACGGGCTGTAAAGTATGCATAATGAAATGAAATTATTATCTGAAGCTGCTGTCACAATAAATATTTATTCGTTACATATTGCAACAAGTCCTCACGCCAAGATCTTCTGAACCGGTTTCGTTTTCTCCGCTAAGGCCCACTTTGGGCGCTTGTCAATAAAGGAGTGGTGTACTTATTAACACGACTGTCACCTTTACACGGCAATTCACAACGTTTTAAAGCACACGTCGATAGTATATCGACAAAACTGAGTACTAAACTATGACTAAACTTTGGCGGTGCCTCTGCCTCAACGAAGAGCAGGAGGCGAATATCAAAATTTAATAGCTGGTAATATCATAGATGGCTATTTCATGACTAAGGGCCACAAAACAAATCGAAAGTATTTGTGAAGTTAGATGAGCGAGTTATTTTTTGTACACTAAAACAGATAGTACATACATTTAAGTTGGGACTGCATACTAGGCAGGTCTGATTAACAGCGCATATAAGCATTATTTTTGGATTCGACGCGCAATCAACGTGCAACATCGACTAACTTATTGAAAATTTCATTGCGCAGTATTCTTCACATTTAGAACCAAATACCGTAGTAGTGGCTTTCTCATATCCTCATAGAAATCCATCGCCGAGGCTAGCATAACTTGAATGTCAACTTAAAAGAATGGCTGCATGAATGTCAAACTCGGCGGTAAAATCATTATTCTGGCATTTTAAATGACATATAACGTGTTGACTAGAAAATTCTCTGATCGATTGTGACTTACTTTGTAAAAAAGCTTTATAGCAGGGCCGAATAATAGGGCAAATGGCTCCGATGGAATGTTTTGGTTCTTCCAGTAGTTGCGATTCCGAGAAGCGTAGCTGCGAAATTAGTAAACAGTAAATAAATACACATGAAAATACTCAATAAATTTGCCTCCACGTACAGTAAACCTTTTCGAAACTAACCTTACATCGCAGTGACTTTCTGTATTTTCCGAGAAAACATTATCTTGCGCATCGTAAAAGAAAAGTGATAAAAAGAACAATCAAGTTTTTAGAAAAATTTTATCGCCTACTGTAGCAATAGTGCTGCTTACACGTATGTGGCGTTAAGTATTCCTCGGCTTCTAGAATATTTTAAAAGATGTTTCAGCGCTCTGCTATGCCTCATGTGTTTCTAATGGAAAAGGCATAAGGAAAAAAGACAAGTCCTGGAAAGCAATAATTATTTAACAAGATCAAATAACTTTGTGCTCTGATGGCGTCCAGCTTGTCTTGTGCGCGGAACTCAAGCTTTGGGTTCTGAGCTTTATCCGTGGTTAATTGCGCTATAATCAGGGCTGGCGTCGGCTTGGAGAATACATGCTCAAGGATCCCAAAAAGCGTATTATCTCGCTCAATGGCCTACGCCTTGCCTAGAAAGAACTTGGAAGTAAAATTATTCCGGAGCCCTCCACTAAGGCGTCCCTCAACCCACTGTGCATTTTCAGGATTTTGAATCCCACGATTCAACTTCAGTTTTTAGGAACTTGACCTGGCTCACTTTTCTCGTAAAAAAGAGACTCTACGTTAAGTTTATGCCAGTTTACATCGCCGAGTTCGTCATCATTAGCAAAAAAAAACAAAAAAAAAGAACAGGCTACATTGAAATTCAACAAATCTGTAACTATCTTACTCCTGTCTTTATGACCATCAATCAATCGCTCCAGACATCCAGGGCACCCTGGCGTGTGTGCGCTGCAATGGAAAATATTACCTAATTCGCGATTGCCACTTCTTCGTAAGCGACGGTAATTGCTTGGTATGAAATATAACAGAGTTGACTGGCAGCCGCCATTAACGTGAACGTTGCGGCTCATGGAGGAATTCAGCTACTTGACCTGAATTGGCGCACATCATTATTATTTTTTTATTGGTCGGGAGTGAAGTTCGTCCTACCCCCTAGCTGCTTCTTTTTGCTGAACGTCCGTTTTTTTTTTTGTTTTTTTTTGCATCATAATGATGCTCAGGCGGGATAAATTCCGGCGACAATTGTGCAAGTGTGACACTGAAAGCATTGTCATCACACCTAAGCAATGCAAACCAAATGTTGCCGAATATTGAAAACTTAAATGGCTGCAAATCATTACCTGTGCATAGAATTATTTCGTCCTCTTTATGAGCATTTAAGCGACTAATTTGGGAAAGAGTTGGCAGCAGCATCAGTTAATTTTGCCCTAGCGCTTTCTGCTGACATTCAAAACATCCGGACCCCCAAATGGAATCTTAATATCCGGACCAGACAGGAAACTTGAGCCTTAATGATCAAGACATTTGTCTGGTCTCACAAACTTAAAAAAACTACAACCCAATTCACTCTGTTCATTTTATTTTATTCACTATGATACACGAAACAAACGTAAGTACTCACAGGTAGAAAAGGACACAGACGGTCGCTGCGAGTATAAGATATTCCGGCAATACCAGGAACCACGCCATGCTGCACTAGGTGCTCGTCTATCCACGACCCAGAGAGCAATGGAGGGGGCGTTCCTAAAGTCCCTATATAGAAAAAGTACCGCCGTCTGCTCTTTCCTCCGTCGTCTCCTCTCCTTTCCTAAAGCGCTTGCTTTTTTTTCTTTATTCTTTGTTTGCGAAAGCAAGTCGACGGTGGGGGATCTAAAAATTCCACGTTGAAACTTTCAGGCCGAGCGCGCGCCGCCGTCGCCGCCGCCGGAGACTGCGGCTGCGCAGAGGTACTTATATGTATATATACATATATATATATAAAGAAGTCAAAGCGCGCTATATCATCGTCCAATCAGAGATACAGGAGAGAGTGAAGCGGCGTTGATGAAAGGATGGGGGTACTTTTCTTATATAGGGACTTTAGGCGTTCCCAGACGCTGCGCGCACCGCGGGGCTTTGTTTTCGCGCCGAACAAAAGAATGCGCTCAGATTGATAAACGCGCAAAGATAGTATCAGCTTTTGGACCGAACACACACCGTCCCGTTTATGCGCGAGTCCGGGATGTCGAGCACCCTCCGCAAACTAGCAATGTCAACCTCAGCTGGAGACTGCCCGTAGCCCGCTGTGCGCATAAATGCGGGATGCAGCCGCTCAGAGATAGGGTGGGAAAGGGGTGTCCACAACGAACGAGAAAACGACGTAGCGGGCGAACGGCGAGCTTTCAAGGCCGTCTCCAGCCCGTAGCACAGGCATCGGTACGTGCGCTGCGCTACGGGAGAGAACGAACACCCGCCATCAAAAGTATTTTGACTAAGAGTTTCGCGAAAAATCCAAATCTCTTAGTAACTCAGTCTGTCAACGTGAAATTAACGAGCGCCCTGAGATGTCTTGCAATGCGAAGTCTGAACTAGTTTCAGGTTTATGCAAGCGCACCGAAAAAAAGTCTATTTTTTTTCTCGGATCCCCTGGTCGGCATATGTTTTATCCTGGTTACATGCCACGTTTCAGTAGGAGACCAGCATGTTTCAAACCTCTGGCTTGGGCTGCGTATGTCAACAATCACGCATGTTAAAACATTTCGTTCAATTTAACCGCTGCGTTAGGTATCGCAAACCTTGAAACAGCATTTACATTGAAAATGTTCATAGAACACGAAATAACATCATGGCCGAACCGTGTTTTGCCCTGACTTGAGGCGGTTCCTTTGCTTCACTCCACCTTTGTGAACAGCTTGCCGAAATGGTGAGGATCACCCACTTCCGTTCTTTCGCCATAATCGTTCTCAACCTCTCGTCAAAGCTGTCCGGAACTGCACGGTTATATCGTATTTGTACAGGTTCGGCTGCAAGATTCGCGTCTTGCTGTGCCGTGCCAGAAAACGCAGCTCTGAAAAGCTTCGGCAGTCATCTCTAACGCACTGTCATCCACGATCGTATTTTTTGTCGCAGTTGTTTCTGGCACTAACGCGGACTTGCCACCGACATCAATGAAACGTTATAAAAGCACTCAATGTTGCCTTTAGAAAATGCCTAAATGGCGATGGAAGTATTTTCAGCCTTTCTCTCTAGCTAAATAATTCAGTGCTGCGAAGGATAAAAGTACTCCTGTTCGAATAGCAGTATTTTCAAATCGACAGAACCACTAATACTAAAGGGAAACAACTTTCCAATATTGAATATGTCGAATTCGTGAAAAAAAAGTAAAATAAAGATGTTCTGCAGAATTCGTTTGGCAATGCAAGACTTGCTTTCGTTATTTGATGCATCTGAAGCCGTAAGCAACTGGCAGTCCGGTCATCCGAGAGGCTTAGAAAGGAGAAACAGAAACGTTGATCATATCTGGTGCAGCATATTACAAGGATCATAACGGAACAAAAGGAACACCATGTCACCAGGTACACGTCCTCGAGTGCAGCGCTCGTTCAAGGACCCGCGCCCGGCGCCGTCCCGAAATGTAGACTAACCAGAATGCACGCGCTTCTGCAGCTGCATGAGTGACTGCAGAGGGTTGCTTGTTACTCCTACGGTTCAGTAATCTGAGCGGATTACGTGCTTGTATAGGTGAGGTGTATAGGTGCTTGCATAGGCCTCAGAAAGAACTGGCGTATGTCGTGTCTGCTGGATCTGGTGGCGCCGTTTTACAGCGAAGCTACTATGGGAGTAGTGGTAACACCTTTATTAAAATTCTGCTCAGGTAAGGTCTGGCAGGCCCGAGTCCTAGAATGGCCCCTCTCGAGCAGCGACCCTTTCGGCCCAGGCGCCGAGGGCTTGCTGTCGCCTTTCATCTGGCGTCCTCAGCAGTTCCTCCCACGTCTGTTGTGAGGGAGCTGGCAGGAGCATGGTGTAAGAATAACCAAGAGAGGTACTGACACTCTCCCCACAACGTGCGCGAAAGCGTCGCCCGCTCGCGTCCAGATTATGTTCGGCTCGGTTACAGCTCGGCCGGCGCGGTCGTAGAGCGCGCTGCGGAATAGGGTCCCAGCCTCGGCGGATGGCGCGTGCTGCCGCTGCTTTACCTTCCTGCTTGCATGTGCGGCCGCCCTGTTTTGAAGGCACTCTTTTATTGCGATAGCAATTATATGGACACTTCAAGCAGATTTCTGCCGTCGTCGTCGCCGTCGCCGTGAGGTTCGTATAAAGTCCAAGGGCGATAAAATCATCGCCGCGCGCCGTTTGTGCGAGGGAAAGCGCGCGTGGAACGGCAAACATTACCTTGGTTCTGTCCAGCTACGTGTCATTTGCATATATTTAAATCTGTGTGCACCCTGTATAATACTGCTGTTTTCTGTGCAGGTGTGTGCCTGATTTTCAAATTTGTTCCATCCTGGCTACCGATTTTAACACGAAAGTGTTTTATTCCGGGGTCCACCAAGACTTCACTGACGTATTTCCGTCACGGAAATACGTCATGGAACATAATACAAAGAAAGAAACCAGAAGAAAAAGTTCCACAACCATGCAAAATTTGGGAATCGAACCCACGACCTCTCGGTCCGCGACGATAGATCGCCGAGCGTTTAACCCATTGCGCCACAAACGCATTTGCAGAGAGCTACACAGACGCGCCTTATATATCTAACTCTCCTCCGTGTACCCGCGCTCTTGCTCGGGGCGGTGCCGCCGCCTACGAGCAGAAAAGAGAAGTACTGCATTATGACACTAACGCGCACCGACAGTGAACGCTTCGGTGGTCTCAGCTCTATGACGCCTCGATGCCAGCATTCGAAGGGACGCTGGCATCAAGAAGCACTACCAACGCCACCTAGGTGGCGTTGGTAGTGGCGTTCACCGTACTCAGCACAGCGGAGCGCGGCCTCCGCAATTAGGTCTGAAAATGTTTCTGAAGTTGATCGCGGAGGCTGCAATTACGACGCGCTGTACGCGCTGATTTGACTCGGTGACGATTCAGTTACGTGCTTTGTCTTGCGCGTTGTATTAGTGTGTCAGTTACGTGCTTCGTCTTTCGCGTTGTGCTAGCGTGTGCAGCGTAGTGCAGCTTCCATATGCACGACGGTTGCTCATGGTCATCGACGTTGGTAGTCGTGATGGAGGAGACGTGCCACCAGGCGTCAGCGTGGGTGCATCAACGCCTAAGGGCGCTTTAGCCACAAAACACCAATAGACATTATATATCAATGTGCAATAAACATTACACTACTTCTGTGAAGACACGTTTCACTTTCGTGTTCTATACCGATTCCTATATAAGAGGGATCAACCACATTTTCTCTCTTTTTTTTTTACAATGCGCGTGCGGTATATTTACACGATTGCACGTTTTTATTCAACATTTTTTCATTGTGGGAGTGTATGAGAGCGTAAGCTTCTGGGATGGTTATCGCCTATTAAAATTATCGAGCTGATTTATTAACAATTTTTTGTATTGTGTCTTGGCAAAAAATAAATAAAATAAAAGGTCTATGGTATTATTGTGCGGTGGGTGTGAGTGTACTTTTGGACAGGCTGTAGCATGCACTGTGAAACACGCTTACATTGGCACATTCTGATATGCACTTTAAGAAAAAAGAAAGTCCCTCTTTTTTTATATCTTGCAAGAGCTGCTCAGTCCTCAATGGACGAAAGCCAAATGAATAATATACACGGTCTATGTTAAGTGGAATTCGAATAAAAAAGGCGTTTACTCAGGTTTTCATCAGTAAACTGTAGTAGTGATGCTGTAATTCAATTTAAGACGCCTGCCTTCGTCCAGCCTAATAAATTCCGATTCGAAAGAGTTTTTACATAGCTGATGTGCATTCTCATCTTAAGATGTAGCCATGAACAGCCACTTTGCTCTAGTGTGTTGCATATCGCAAGCTTACGTCATTTCATTTCTTAATTTATATCGCGGCCACACTGAATGCGCGCAACGATGCTTGAACGCTTTTCTGAGTGTGAATGGAAGCAGCGATAAGCACGAAATACAACATATTCCGGTACAGACACTATTTTCTTCTAATCGAGGGGTAGCACGTGGGCTAACGATTATATTTTTTATGCTTGGATGGACGACTAGACCGGACGAAACAAATTGAGCGCGCGAGCGTAGCTTAAGTGGGCTTTGATTGCTGCCCGATTGATCCTTGTTCACGTCATTCAAGCCCTGCACAAGGAACCTTCGTGTTTGCGAATCATTAAGCCTGGTTTACTTACCATATAATATGAAATAACGAATTTCCTTCGCGCTTTGAGTTTTACTCACTCCACTATGACCGAAAATTTAGGAGCGGCAAAGCAATGTCAAGCCGCCGGCGCCGCTAATCTGGGACCGCTGACCGCGGAGCCATCTATCGGCTCGCAGCAGAGCTATGCGGCGCGCCCGCGCGCTGCCGAAAATATTCTGGACGCTCGCGCGCGCGCAGTGTGAACTAGAGCACTGCACGGGCCGATGTTTTCAGCCCGGGCCCGGCCCGGGCCCGTTTTTAGGTTAGGAGGCTCGCCTGAGCCCGATCAAAACTTTTATGGCGAGACCCGGGCCCGGGCCAAATAATCTACGTTACTCGCCCGGTCCGGCCCGCCACCCCTTTACCTTAGGCCCGAGTCCGGCCCGAGCCCGACTCGCAACCGGCCTGAACCCGGCCCGAGACCGAAAAATAATGTTTTTCAGAGTTGAGACGCCCGAGAATAACTCGCTGCACGTTACATGCACACCACCAGAAAGCCCGAGCCCGGCCCGGGCCCGCGTCAAAAAGCACACGCCGTGCCCGAGCCCGGCCCGAGCCCGTACAGTGCTCTTGTGTGACCACCTAAATGTTCTTACACCGTGGGCAGGAGCGACTTGGGAGGGAATAAACCCTCGCACCTCCAAAGAATGTGATTTTATGTAGCCAATGCTTGAATTGTGCAGTTTTTACATATTGGGTTTCATTTCCCGTTGGTAATTATAGACAGCCAATGTGGGTATGGGGAACGAATCAGTTCGGATTCGACGCAAGATCGAGGCTCGTGCTCGCGTGAGTCTTGCGTTTTGAGGCAGATAGATTTGCCTGTTCTCCCTGTAGTAGTTCGTTATTTCGTGGTATGTCGTCGGTGCCTCATCCAGGGCATCCGAGTCTGAGGGGCTCACCTCCCAGTTGATTAGACCTCGGGCTACCCAGTGGGCCTCCTCATTCCCTTGATTCCGCAAATGGGCAGGGACCTTTACGAGCTCAATAGCCTTTTCGCTTGTGAAGACCGGCAAGACTCGCGCCGCGCAGACACCATTATCTGTTTAATTAATTACTTTGTACCACATCTAAATCTACGAATTATAGCCGGTGAGGTTGCAATAAGGCGTATCCACTTGGAGCGATTTCTGAAAACTGCACCAGTTTCGAGATCTTCCTTTTTTAGAATGTCCGGCGAAATGCATTGGCGATCCAGTTACTTCTTTTAAGAAAACACTGTTTTATGCATTGAAGCGCAAAAGTAACTGGAACACCAATGCATTATGTCGGGCACATTGAAAACGAATAATGCGAAACTAGTGCAGTCTTGAGAATTAGTTCTAAGTGGATACTCGCCTTGCGAACTCACCGGCTATAATTCGTAGACTTTAATATGTGCCGTAAAATAATGAAATAAAAAGTTAGTTAGGGTAATTATGTTTATTATTTAATTAGGAATTTGATTTCTTCTTGAAGTAATGGCCGCCTTATCGAGTAATTTGGATCAAGAATTAGAAGTGTGCGCTCCGGCGCCACGGGCAAGTTTTAAAATTTTTTGACCCTCTAAGAAAGGACACCCGATACATTTCTAACGTGCCAATTTTATTTCTGCGGTCCGCATAAGTTATTTGCCTGCTTTGAGAATCATGTTCTTTGGTTTTTGCAACATTTCTTATTCGAACATATAACTACGCTTTTCTTTTTTTCACTGTTACAATTACTGGCCGATAGGCGAGAAAGCGACGCGAAACGCAAGCACGTATTGCTGCCTTTTACTGACCTTTCGGCATCGAGTGAACCTATGGCCTAACGGAACTTGTCTCGTTGTTTCCAGTTATCTATATTAAACCTCGGTGAGACGAACAGGTGTTTTTGTCTTTGCAACCTAACTACATCGAAGAATCGCACGCGGCAATGGCGGACTGCGGGCATACCGTCAGTGACGTCACTCTCTCCGTCGCAGCCGTACGTGTGTGTAACCTCATAATTGAGAAATACTCTAATGAACCCGCTGCATAACCCAGTGATAAACATCGGGGCCACACGTTTCAGCTTCGCTGGTTAACCATGTTCACGGAGTGGAAGGGCCAACGAACTTTTTGTTATTCGCCATATTGGTGCCAGTGAAAATATAAACGCACGTGAGTAACTATATAGTTTTTTTTTTTTTTTTTATGAGATGCCTCTCTTCTGCAAATAGGTGCACTGAAGACGAAGTCTTGCTGATGTAGTCACTCGAACATGGTTGTTACGTTCTTTTCCGGATTCCCAGTGTGATGTCCTTTGCGGTGAGCAGCCTAAACCCACTGTTGAATTCCAGGGGAACCTACCAAGAGCGAAAACAAACAAAAATAAACAAACTGTTCAGACTTTGATAGCTTACGGCGACATCGAATAATCTGCAAACTTATGCGGCGATTTACAAGAAGGGTCAAGTATGCAGGACGCTATACATTAGCATTTAGGAATACGCTGCCTAACACAGTACAAATTTTTTTTCGTGGGCGTTGGCACAGCCGTTCGACCTGCACGGGATTTATATCAGGCGATGACTGGTGCTTATCAAAATAACACGTTTACAAGGAGAACGGTTGTGTGTGCTACCAAAGTTACGTCGGCATGATTTACTTTCACGACTCCACGCGGCAGCCGTGCAGCTATGAACCGCCCTGTTGTTTTGCATACTGCCGACTATGGTTGTCACCCAGTGCACCATACCGTTTCCTTATTTGTTTTTTGTTTTTTTAACTATGTCACACGAAGAGTTTGTGAGCTGTTGATTTGCCTGTTTACATTGTGCTTTTTCTATTGCTTCTTTTTCTTTCTTCTACCTGTGCACTACCGATCACTTGGCTTAGCATGTGCTACAATGGGTGACATTATATTTTCCGTTGGTAGTGTGTCCAAACGTCACCAAGCACACAGAGCTATTTTAGCATTTTTTAAGGCGACAAATTCAGACTCCCGATTAGAGCCTACCATTTCGCTCTATCTAATCTTGTGATAATTTGTAGACCATTTGGCGGGCGTTAAGTTCCGCTTTAGGTGTGTGTGACGCACATCCAGGTTGTTCTGCAGCCCCAGCCCCGCACAGTTAATGTCTCTTCTGTTCTTCGCTCAGTATTCTTTTTCTGTGTACCTTTTCTCTTGTAGAGCCGGCAAGCGTGGACCCCTCCTGGTAGCAGTTACCAGCTCGATCTCATTCTCTTCTCTGGGATTGTATTTATGTGTGCAAATCAAATAATATTATAAACTAATAATCATAATGATAATTTACCTGGCATGAGAAAAGCAATCGTACTTTGTAAGAAATCAAGATTCTTCACTAAAATGAGCGCCAGCGCATTTAAAGGCACTGCTACGTTACACGAAAGAGACCACATTTCGCTGCAGAGTGGGCACTGTGTGAAGCTCTACGTGTCCATGCTTGACAAGGGAGGAAGGACATTGAAATATTGGATATGAAGAGGAGGGAACAAGAAAAGATAGCAAGAATTTGCTCGTAAACGCGAGAAAACGTACAACAACTCTTGTATAGGTTGTCATCTTTTTGGACCAATGGCTTCGTGTTTCACAAATAATATTCACTGCGCAACTTGAAAACTGCAGTGTTTTACTGCCCACATCATGGATGGAGCCTTTGGCAAAGCCAGTTGTTCTCCATTCTCAAAATGTAAATCGCTTGAGGAAGAAAGTCAATTGCTAGCCCCGTTCCCGGATTCCTAGTGTGATGCCCTTGGCTGTCAGGACGCTGAATCCATTCTGGAATTCCAGAGGCACCTGAAGTACAAGGCCAAGTAGCATTAGCTTACTTTCTAAAAACAAAGCGATTGGGCAGGATAGGTTATGCAGAAACGACAGAAGTGAAGCGTGACGAAGCACATCATTACTCCACGCTCCCGGATGCTAACTTTGAATTTGAAGAATCTAAAGTGAACCAAAGGATAATCTTTAGGCACTGCTTAAGCAGTTACCCATAAGTTGTGAAGAAGTTGTAGCCTGTAATACAACTTGTTCACGACGTATAAGTAACTGTACGTGTTTCACTAATGCCTAAAGCTTATGCTTCATTATTCTCCATGATACATACAAGCTGCAGTGTGAATGGCGAGCAGTGTTGGTAGGACATTAAAGTAACCTGTAATGAATCGCGCGATGCCTGTGGCGTCCCGGTTCGAATCCTTACTTGTCATTAGTCTACTTCGGTGATATTAGATGCCCTAGTGCCAGATGTATTGAAATGGTGCTTCAAACTCTACCGCCCACGATAGGTGGCGCTAGGGCGGAGCGATTACGAGCAGCTCTTGCAAGGCTATAGGTCCGCCTGCAGCAAGCAACACCCCTCCTGGTCCTCATCTTCCTGAGATACTTTCCTGCGACGCGCACTCAGTGCAGCCGCTGAACGCTGCAACGCGCTAGGCCCCCGAGTTCACGCAAGCACTGGAACTCACTTTTGTCTTTTCAGTCCGAACCACCTTCACGTTGCGGATGGTGTACAGAATGGACAGCTTCACGGCTTGCAGGCCGAATCTCATGCCGATGCAGTTGCGGGGCCCGGCTCCAAATGGCAGGTACGTGTAAGGTTGTATGGACTCTACGTTCTCCTCGCTGAACCTGCAAGAAATTGAATAGCCATGTTGCTCCCATGTCCTCCGCTGCAGCCATGCACGCCTTTATAGGGGGGATGTCCAGATGTCGCGACGCCCCCCCCCCCCCCTCCCTAAAATCTGTCTGCCCAGCGCCAGCGTACATGTGACAAGCTCATGCAGTCCTTCCTCCCAGCTGTTACTGTTCTTTTGCTCTGGAGAGAGAGGGAAGGTTTCATAGGTATTCAAGAGAAAACGACAAAATGTGTCTGTTCCTTTTATATCCAGCCAGACATGACATAGAGCTGCACTACTGCTGTCTCTGTGTGCCTCAGGGTACAATTTGCGCCAGGGCCTGCTCAGAAGTAAAGCGGCATGCTTGAAAAGGGCAGGCTTCTTGCTTCAAAAAGAAATGCGTCGTTAGCTCTCTTGAACGCGAATAAATTTATTATCGTTTTTTTTATTATTAATAATATATTAATATTATTATTATTATTATTATTATTATTATTATTATTATTATTATTATTATTATTATTATTATTATTATTATTATTATGTTACCTCATTTATATATTATCACGCAGTTAACTTTTTCTATCTCATTCACTATGTAATGACGAGTGATTTAAATCCTATTCAATACCTCATAGGATTTTAACAGCGAAGCTGTTCTAGCTAACCATGAAAAGTGCCGCCTGCGGCCGCAAAACCTCGCCGAGCTAAGACATCACTGCGTTGCCTAGCAACGACCTCGCGGAGCGGCATGTGCCCCGCCTCCTCTCCGTGCCGTGCACATGTTGCCTTGACATGGGACGTTAAGGAGAGGGAAGGAGAGCATTCGCGCGGCGCGCGCAATGCTTGGGAGACGGAAAGAGAAAATGAGAGCGATATAGAAAGAGAAAGAAATTGTAGCAGCACCAAAGAGGTAACGCGCCGAGCTGCTGCCGACGCCGCCCGCGTTTCCCCGTTTCCCGCGTTCGCACCGGGGAAACGTGGGCGGCGTCGGCAGCAGCTCGGAGACACTGCGCGCAACCGGTTTCCGCCACCGCGCCGAGATCTGCACGTGTGCCGTGATAACGACTGGATCTGCGCATGCGCTGACCTTGAGGATAACTTGGTAGTACTTAGCCTTGCCCAAAAGCCAGGACTAGCTGTAGGTGCCCATCAGCTCCGCTGTCTCTTTAGCATTGATCCTCCAGTGCAAGCTACGCTAGTTTTTTTGTTTTTTTTTCGTTGCTGATGTTGCGGGGTCCTGTCGCACAATCCTCTCTGTGACCTTGACATACCCGATATTTCAATACACACTCTTTTTTTCTTTCTTTCTGCAATATACAGACTGAAGGTGGCAATAAAGTTATTAATATTGTTGCTATTATTATTATTATTATTATTATTATTATATTGCTCAACTTCCCTTCTACTCTTGCTTATGTATGCATTTTGCGCCTACGGTTACATGTATGTTACATGTATGTACACTTTTCTTTTCAAGATTGTTATTTTTTGTTCATTCTTTTTTTCTACTGATATTTCCCTGGTGTATTTCTTTTCCTGTGCATACATGCGCCAGCACTTGGACCACATGGTTCTTCCTGGGCACGACAAATAAATGATTGATTATTATTATTATTATTATTAGTAGTAGTAGTAGAAGTAGTAGTAGTAGTAGTAGTAGTAGTAGTAGTAGTAGTAGTAGTAGTAGTAGTAGTAGTAGTAGTATTCATCCTAAGCATCCGTGCAGTGCTCATAGTCATCATCTATCAATATCTCAAAGTCAGACCTCAACCCCTTGAAAAAAAAATCGGGATCTGCGCCTGTCCACACCTAGCACAACAAGCACAATTGGCTACTACCTCAGCGTCATCATTAGGGACGCAATAGCTTCAAGAGTTTGCAAAATTTTCTTTGGTTTACCTTTCTGGATCAAACTTCCAAGGATCAGGAAAGTACTGTGGGTCGTAGTGCATGGAGTAGACGGGAATGGCTACCAGCTCGCCCTTCTTCACCTTCACTCCCGTGTCTCCGAGAACGTAGTCTTCATATGGTGATCGCTCAATGCTGGAAATAAGTGCCCAACAAATGTCAGATTTCAGTGGTACGTCTTGTGGACATTAACCCACCCCCTAACCTTGCTTTCTTAACATTTGTCTGACTCTATGTTCTGCATTCCATATCAAGGCCCCGATTTGACATTCTTGCAACCATTGGTGCCATAGGCGTGATCAGGACGTTTGATCAGGGGGGCCAAACTATTTTTTAGCGTCCCCCCCCCCCCCCCCAATACGTCTATCAACATTCTTCGCGTGCTATACCCACTGATATAATTCGCGGACACTCCAGGAGATATGAAATGCCAACATAGAATATATTGTCACGTGGTAGTGACATTTCCTCGCTGCAATATTATTTATTCTTTATTCAAAATTCGCTTATCACACCTCTGGATTGCAATGCACTAGGCTGCTTGGCAATGTGTATTTTGTCCACAGCCTAATTTAAACAACCTGCAACCACGCACCAGGCCCTATAAATACATAATACAAAGAAACAATATTATTGACTTTCTCTTTTTGTACAAGTAAATCCGCAATGTATTGACTGTCGCGCAGTCATAAATGTATAGGTTCCCATTGAGAACACTCTTTAGCGCAAAGAAGGAAAATTATTAAGTTACATCTGTCTAGGATTATATTTTTTCTCGTGAAGCTTGTCATATAGGGCACAGATGCTTAACTATAAAAGCGCGGAGGCCTTTCCTAGAAATTAAACATCATCTGCACAAAAAATCTTCCATTGTGCTTTTTCTATGCAACAGACATTAACAGCCAAGGTGTGTTAGTAAACACAGATAATATGTTTGTACGGTACATTGCTTACGGGTTGGGCTGAGCAACAATACTTCCCGAATCTATCATGATACAGATACAAGATACTGGGCCGGCAAGTATTTGAGATACAGATACAAGATACTGGCAGATCAAGTGTAACGGGTACGATACTTGCCACTTGTATAATCAAATACTTCGATACATCAGTTATTTTTCTCATTATGGCACCGCAATATACAGGGTGTTGCATTTTAGCTGAACCAAATTTTAAAAATTGCCTATGGCAGATAGCACAATTACAATCTTTGATCTAAGCTACTCGATGAGGCGGCCATTACTTCCACGTGAAATCAAAAGGCTTAAATGAATCATTAACATAATTACGCTAACTATCTTTTCATTTTATTATTTTACGACACATCTTTCAATCCATAGAATTATTGCCGCTGAGTTCAGAAGGCGTATGCACTTGGAATGAATTCTCAGGACTGAACAAGTTTCGAGATATTAACTTTGAAAGTGTCCGACGAAATGCATGGGCGTTAAAGGTAACGATGCGGGTCACCGTCGTCATCTTCTATCACACGGTAACGATCCTTTAGTAGGAAGAGAGAAAAAGAAGGGAAAGAAAGACGAGGAGGTTAGCCAGTGTAAATACCGGCTGGCTACCCTGTACTGGGGAAAAGGGGTAAAGGGAATAAAAGGTGATAAAAGAAAAAAACATTGAGTAAGACAATTCGCGCAATAACGCGACCCTACGCGCGAATTTCCTACCTTTAGTAGGAACTGGCACCGCTGCGCTCCGCGTATTCCTTTCTTGGCTAGTTCCCCATAGTGGTTAGGAGACACATACGTGACAGGCAACAACAACAGCAACAACACTCGCGACGCCAAATCATGTGCGTATAAAAGGAGGTGTACCACCACCATCATGTGTCAAAAGGAATGCCGTAGAAGTTTACAACATGCACGACGACATGCGGGTGAATACCTAAGCGAAAACATTTCACCAAAGCGACTACAATGCTTTCGCATTCCCACCTGTAAGCAGTCCTCAATGGGTCTGCCGATTTTCTTTTTTTTTAACTGTGTACTCGTTTGCACGTGTTCTCAATTTTCCCAATATGAGCTTCAGTGCTTAATTTTTATATTACACAATGAATAGGTTTATCGTGATTGACAGAAGTAAAATTGTTTATAAACAATACATCACGCTATGAAGGTTTCATTTTTATGCCTCGTTAGAGGACAGTAGATGTAAAGCATCAAGTTACTTAAAGACGTAGAAACGCCAGAAAGTTAAAAGAACAAGCTTGGTCACATATCCCACCGCTATGTTTCAATTGAGGTGCTCGTATTTTTATTATCATTATCATGACAACGACAAAATGAGTTTCTCCCAATGCGCAAAGCTCGTGTAAATATGAGTGTTAAAGCTCGGGGTGGAGCAATATGCGCCGCTGATCATGATCTTGCAAAAAGTGCATCTTGATTTGAGTTTGTACCCGTCAAAAGAAGAAACGCTAGATCATGATATAACAATAGATAATGTTCCATCTAAAAAAGCCGGCCGACTGTCAGGTGCGGAGCTCAGCTCTTCAGCAGAAACTTCCAGTAAATTTGATCTGCAATTATCTGCATTCATTCGATTTGCAACGAGACAGTTCAGTGAATGTTCTTACCGTGGCACTATAGGGTACATTCGAAGAGACTCGGAGACAACACAGTGCAGGTACTTGAGCTTTGTGACGACGTCCAGGCTTGGGTGTTCTCCCTGATACAATACAGAAAAGAACAGCGTATCATTGAAGGCAAGCCAGAGCTATTGCCAACTTAAAATTTCTTGATGTCCTTCCCAAATGCTTAGACTTGCACTTTTATGAATGTCGTAAAATTTGACTGTCGGAACTTAGACAACAGCAATGTGGACGTCGTGCAAACCGTTCTTCTTTCACTCGATTTAATATTGACGACAACTCTGCTGCGTTCTGGTCGCTCAGTCAGCTAAGGCGTTGGGCTGCTGCGCATGAGATCGCGGGATCGAATCCCAGCCTAGGCGGTCGCATTTCAATGGTGACGAAATGCAAAAACGCCCGTGTGCTTGCGCTGTAGTGCACGTTAAAGAACCCTAGGTAGTCAAAATTATTCCGGGGCCCTCCAATACGGCGCGCCTCATAATCAGAACTGGTTTTGACACGTAAAAACCAGGTGGTGGTGAAACTCTGCCGCGTTCCTTCCTAAATTGTATGCTCTCTGAAACGAAGTGTACTAGTTAACATCCTACTATTCGTTCGTCGCTGACATGACACATAAATTTTCCGAACTTGATGAATGGTTCGACAACGACATTAGCTATACTAAGCGGCCATAAAAGCTCCCCGTATAGCTCAGCTATACTAAACACTCTTAATAAGTGAATAGCTACGAATAGCTACAAATAAATGAATAGCTAATAAGTGAATAAAATCACGTGTGGCGTATACCCGCATTGGATATGCGGGTATGAGCCAGGGATATGGGGGAATTATCAGAAACTCCTGAAAATCGCTTCCGAAACGAAGGTCTGGTACCAGCGCAGCGCAAGAGAGGACACCACCACCCCACAAGCTGCTCGATTCCTCCTCCCTCGATTCCTCCTCCTCAACAGCACAACAATAATATAAGGGAAACACCGGCGCGTCACTGCTTCGCACTTCCCCAGGTTTCACGTTAGTGGAGATGCATTAGCACTGGATTTGAACTACACAAGCGCTGAACTTGAGAAGGATTGGAGCTACATTAAGCCCGAAATTGGAGAAGGGTTTTAACTACACAAGCGCAGTATTTTTAACCTCTGACCTATTAGTCATGTTATTCATACATTTGTACCCTTCCATGCCAATTTTGGTATATACCAAGTGAATGAGACGCGAGTTCTCGGCAGATCTTGTTTTTGAGCGTGACCCCGACGACATGACATCACATTAGACGCCGACAGCATGGGCCCCTAAAGTGCTTCGCACTTAAAAAGAATAATCGTCGGCCCTTCCCCTCCATGAAGATGCATGACAAGCGAAGCCTGTCCCTTTGCATACCTAACCGTCCCCTTCGCCATCAACTTTATGTTTACTGGAATGTTCCCTTGTAATTAGCGAGATGGCTCCGCTGCGTCACGCGATCTGATGACGTGAGTACAATGTGCACTGATTTGCTGCTCTATACACCCTCTCACCTTGTTTCTCTTCTCGGTTTTCTCGGTTAACAGTGCTGAACGCAGGCAGTTTTTCCTTGATTAAAGATTCCTTACACGTACCGCAAACTTTAAGTTCACCAAGGCCTTCTCCACTAGTAGCCTAATGTTCATTTAACATTTCCAAGGCATTGTGGCGCAGTTCGTCGGAGCGGATCACACTGATGAAGGACAAGTTGTCGAACCACAAACGCTTGCGTTCGATGTCTCGAGTTTGCTCGGCGGCGTAGTTAGCAGCGCCCGCCCGCCATTGCCGCTTGCGATTCTACAAAATGAAATTGCTTCAAAAGTAAATCTGTCCGTCACGTAAGACAATGGATGGCTTATACTCCCTTAAGCAATGGCCGTAAACGCGGCCTCCCATTACGACGACAGAAGAGAAGTGAAATTATACGCTGCAATCATGAGCGGCAATGGAGCCAGCGGTAGAAGAAGACGATGACGAACGCGGGAGCAATGTCACGAGCGCGTTCGCGTGGTTGCGCGGGGGCGCCAACGTGCCACCTGTGGAAGAAGACGACGCTCGAGCCATTGCTGATGATGAAAGTTTCTGTGAACAGACACGGGCGTTCAGGCTAGTCATAGACAAGTTTTGCTTGTAAAATGGAACTCGGACTGCTTACGTGAACTTTGAAACACTCGTCCACTTCCTCCCTCAGCTTCTCCTGCACGTCGGGATGGATTGCTAACAAGTACAGTGTGTACGAGATGACAGTTGAGGTTGTGTCTTGGCCAGTAATGAAGAACAGGACGCACTGCGCCATTGATTCGTCCTCCGTCAATGCTGCAAGAAAGAAATTACGTCGACAGTGTCATGTATATGGTATCGTGAATAACCATAACTAAAAACAAATTACAAGTAGTGAGAAGCATACAGGACAAACGTTGAACCCATCTGTAAACAACATATCTGATACTGGTTGACTGTGCTCTTTCACTCAATATAACTGACTCATTAGCTATAGGCCATATTTTTTACCTGAAGGAGACTGTGTAAGCAGACTTACTGCTTTCGGCTCGGTTCATAGCGTGAGCACAGTGACTGTTGCTTAGGAAGACTAAGGGGATACATTAAATTTATTCATACGTAAAAATTTTTCTTTGAGAACTCTATTTTGGTTAATTTCACGATAATAGGTTAATTGCTACAAGATAAAATGATGACCAAACTGCCATTTCTTTAATTTCGCGCCGGAAAACCCAGCGCGAAAGTGTCAGTGCGACGTCACGCATTTATAAGTATTTTTCGAGCGACGCTTGTATTGCCTCTCTCGCGCCGTCGGTGTGTCTGTCGTCGTACGCGAAAAACCAAGTCCTCCTCAACCGCAGCTGGCGCGCCGGAAACTGTCTGCTCCCGCAAGTGGCGCGCCGGATCGCGCCGCTCTCCCAGCCAATCAGAAGCACTCCCTCCCTCCGGAGAAGGAAAAGGAGGGTTCGCTCGCTCCGCGCACGCCGTTTGTCAAGCAGGGGGTAGACAGTGGGACTAGTTTCGGTATGGGCAATAAAGCGTTGCCATGACACTGGTAGCCAAAGGAAAATTCAGTAACATTTTCATATAAGCGCTCTATCTTTTCAACCTACTAGCAAAAAGATAAAGGGATGTAATTATGGGTAGAAATAAAATGTGTTTCTGGCTTTCTTCTTTTTTTTTTGCATGCTATATCTTTATTTAGTCGCTTCCCTTGTTTCGCCAACGGGCGGCGCTTTCGCTCTTATCGCTGCGGCTGCCATTTCGTTCCTCTGCTCCTGCCGCTCTCTGCACCTCTGCACACGTGCACGCCTTTGCCTTCTACTGTGCGCTGCAAGATTTTGTTTCTGTATCGGCCAGTGTTCCAGCGATGTACGAAAAACAGAAGAAATGCCACATGATGATCTCCGTCGCTCTGTGGCGGGCCAACAGGGGAAGGGACAGCAGGGCTTCTTTTTAACCGCTTCCAAGTGAATGAAAGGTAAGCACGCTTTTTATGCAGTTGTTATGTAGCGAATAGCCGCTAACCTTATCGAAACAGCTATAAGACGAAAGGCAGGGCATTCCGTACGCGGTACATTTCTCTGTGGTGTGCAAATACATTGAAGCTACCTATCGACAACCACTTCTGAGACGAGTGAGTGCTAGCTGACCCACTGACGGAAATTGCGTTTCGTTATATCTCGGCGACTGCTGTTCTTGTTATGAAAAAAAAAAAACCTGTTAACTTATCGTTGCTGAAGATGCTCGAATGCTTGCTGCACGGACGAGAGGGTTAAGTTACAGAACAACGTGCTTGCCTGTTCTTGGTTAGACATTGCAAGTCGCCTAGAGCTTCACAAGGTGCATGAACCAACTTAAGGGCGCTGCTCTAGTGCATAAAGCATTCCAAGAGCTGTTTTCTTCGCGTTGTCTCCTACGGCGCCGGGTTCATTTTACGTTGCGCAACGAAATGTGTGTCGCCAAAGAAACGATAAAAAAGAAAACGCCTGTTTGTCTGTTATTCTTTATCGAATACTCATTTGCGACGTGGGACGTTCGCGGTTGTTAACTGAGAACTAAGCAGACGAGCATATTTTGTTCAGAACGAGCGAATTTACTTTCGTGTCAAGTCGCGATGGCGCGCAATGCGTACGAGGGTGCTTACGCCGGCGTTTAGCGAACCACGCGCTCCGGTGTTACCGCAAAGTATTCCTCCCCCCGTGCAAAACAAATTCTTCTAGGGTAGGAAATGCTCATAGACCGTTGACCAGTGGCTTGCAAGTTTCGGAAGATCGTCTTCCAGTTATAGGCATTCTGCAGAACTAGGAAGACAAGGAGTGTACATAAAGGTTGAACAAAATAATGCGTCAGTGCCTTATAGATAGTTTATATGTGACGTCACGGAGCCATCTCTCACCGCGCTGGTATCCAAAAATGGCGACTACGATGACGTCGGTTGAACGTTTTATCACGCACACAATGTTTAGCTTTTTGACAGCGATTGTTTTTCACCGGTTTATCACTGTTATCGCTCTGACGTTCGACACAAGACGCGCATGTCGTTGCTGTCATGTTTCTTGCTTACGCCGCTTCTCGACCTGCTAGTACCCAAACATGGCGTCGTGATGACGTCCGTGCAACCTATCCATTAATAAGAAATTCAGAGATCATGATAATTTAGCTGTAAGAAACATATCAGTGTTTTCAGACAACTGTTGAGAAAGCAGCAATTCCAAACCTGTTACTTCAAAATATTAGCAGTAATATGAGAATTTGGACTGTTACATTTTTGTGCAAATTTTTAGCATACATCCCACAACAAAATATAATATTTGATGTAATTGAAAGCACTGTTTTGCGGAAAGAGTGCTGAAAGTTGTTCCTGCAATTGCATTGTGTGTAAGCCTAAAACGTAATACCACATACCACAGCTCCAGCACGGACATCTCCACCTCGTCTTTGTTTTGTGAAATGAGCTGTCTTCAGTCCTTCAGCCGGTCGCACTTAATGATAATTGTTTTAACAGCGAAGCTGTTTAAGCCAGCCGTAATTTGTGGTGCGTAGCAAGAAACTACTAAGAAAGAAAAGAAACTTTCTTGCCGAGGCCGGATTCGAACCCGCGTAGCCCAGGTCCCAAAGCGAGCGTCGTCTACCATTACAATATATAGGCTATACAGCCACGCCTGCAGAGCATGCATTTGTTGTTGTTGTTGCCTCAAAACATGGCTCGTACCCACAGGGGGGATTGGCCACATAGCATTTATGCGAACCATATGATTGCGTTCGAGCGTCGTCGTCTTCGTGCACAACTGACGCGTTCGTACGGCCGTACTCTGTGATGATGATGATAAGTGGTTCTTGAGGGAAAGGGAAAGGTTGGCGCTATCCTCTGTGAGGTCAAGAGGTTTTGCGTGCTATGAGAGCGAGAGAGAGACGCATTCATCGAGCGGGTCTCCTGGAACGCGGTGTCGGCATTGAAACGCGGTGTCGGTGTAGCAAGCTGCGCTATGCAACGCGCAGTGACGGCCGTAAGTCCGGGACGCGCGAAAAGAAATTATCGTCGTCATGAGTAACAAGATGAAAAGTTAGTGTGCACTTTCTGGAAAATGCTGGGCTGCGATCGCCCAGCTTCGCTGTTTCAAGCGTTGCGCGGCCGAGTGCAAGATTATTTGCATGAGTAATCACAGATAACTGTTGCGACAAATGATTTGCGTTGGTAGGATTGTCTCACACAAAGTAAAAAAAAAAAAACATGACTTTTGGTATTCAGAAATTGTAAGAAGCTTTATGTATATGCGCCTATAGAATGTGCAGTTTGTACATTAGATACGAGATACTCAGGTCTGCGATATTCTTTTATGTATTCTATCTCTTGCTGAACCAAAGTTGCTAATAAAATTGCAAAATAAAGCCCATTTCATTGCCTGGTATTGTCCTGCCGAAACGTAGTAGCCACGCGCTGTGGCATGCTGGCTCACGTTTCATAACGGAAAAGGTAAAGAGAGAGAAAGTGCAAGGAGAGGAAAGGCAGGGAGGTCAACCAGACGAGCGTCCGGTTTGCTACCTACACTAGGAGTAAGGGAAATGGGGAAAAGAAAGAGGAAAACAGGGAGAGGGTGAGTACACGTGAGACGATGTACAGGGACACTATAAGCGGTCTCTTAAACCGGTGCACTTCAAGTATAGTGTACTAGTGCGCGAATCGCTTTTTGTGCCAGTGACGGGTGCAGTCACGGTCCCAGTATTTTTGACTCAGAGAACGGTCTCGAGTCCAGTCGGTTTAAAGCTCTCCTGAGGGAGAGGCGTTGTACATCGTAGCAAGGACAGATACATAATAGGTGCTCGATGGTTTCCTCGCCCCTACAGGCGTCGCACATCGGGCTCTCGGCCATTCCTATACGATATGAGTAAGCGTTCGTGAACGCCACTCCCAGCCACAAGTGGCACAGTAAGGTTGTTTCGCAGCAGGAAAGGCTAGATGGTTGTTGTAGCAAGGGGTCCAACTTCTACAATCGGCAACTGAAGGCACTTGAACTCCAGAAAGCTTGTGACTTTTTGCGTGCAAGCAGATGAAATTCCCTGGTAGTGTCCGTCCTCGCCAAAGGTATTGGACGCGTCTGGGTGTTTTCGTGGGCAGACCGGGCCGCCCTGTCAGCAAAGCCGTTGCCGACGATGCCACAGTGAGCAGGAATCCACCAGAATCATATGACCCTGTTTCCACAGCATAGTGGTGTACCTCCCTGATGTCTGGTATCATCTGTGTCGTAAGTTTTGTGATGTAAGGCAGACTTCGTACTGTGAAGAGCTGCCTTAGAATCACAAAATATGACCCATTTCTGTGCCGGCTCTTCGGTGACGTAGGTCACAGCTGCATGGAGGGCTGCAAGTTCTGCCGACGTAGATGAAGTCATATGTGACAATTTGAATTTAACTGTAACATGCTTGGCCGGAACGACGAATGCGGCAGTGTAGCCCGTAGGTGAGGTCGAATCGTCGGTATATATATGTATCCAGTCATCATATGTTTGAGGCGCGCTGCTGGAGTTTGAACATGAACTACACACGCAAAAGAAAATGGTCTTACAAAAAAAAGACGCTGAAAATGACAGTTGTTAAAATAATGCAGACTGTGGCGGCAAACGGAACTCGTGCTAGTTTCCTCTTGCGTCTGCCGAGAAGATCGCACACTCGTCTAGCGCGTTGCAGAGAAGCGGATTGGCCGTCTCCCCCTCGCGCATCAGCAAAACCGTTGCCATAACAGCGGGCTTAATTTTTTTCTTACTTTTTTTTTCTCAGAAACATGGCCTACCAAGCGCCAGGGGAGAAACTAGCGCTCGTGACGCAACTTCCGTTTACCTGGGGGGTATACCAGCTGACATAGCCGTTGTTCAAGGCCAGCTGCGCTATGGGGAGGCCGCGCTTGGTCTTCCTTCAAAAAACGGCCTTCAAAGAATGTGTCTGAAACGCTCAAAAAACTCACCAACCCCTCCCTAGGGTTGGACAAGCTTCGCGTGCATCCCTGTTTGTGGTAGGGGAGGAGTTCTAAGTTTTTTGTTTTGTTTTTTTGTATTTTGGCCATTGTGACCAGGTATTTAAGTTGTCAGAATGTGTTCTACGTTCAGTCCTTGGTTCCTTTAGAATACCTTGCGGTCCATATTTAGCGATAGAAAATTAACTACAGGCCAAGAAGCAGACGCCGTCAGAATACGCGACGTAACGTTGAGTTAGAGCGAGAACTTCATGGTGGTGTCTCCACCCATCTAGCATTTTTGCGTCATTTCTCGATTATCGAGCTTCCACTCACCTGCGGCAAAAATGCTCTCTTTTAGTATTTTACAAACGTTATCTATTACAGGTCAACCTATTTCGCTCTTTAGCGTCCCCCTGAAGTAAGTAGCACCCAACGCATATAAAGTAGTAAGGGGCTGAACAACATAAACGGCGAAAATCTCGCTGTTAATTATGTTATTCACGCGCTCCAAACAGATCATTGTACCTACATCTTTATTAACAGTAACTTTGTTGTCTCCTGTTTTCTTGTAATGGTCCCTGTTCTATATTTGTGCTGCAGAGTCTCTATTAAAACACAGGTTGTTTTCTACAGTTAAAGGGGCCCGAAGCACTTTTTATCGATGTAGAGAAATGCGTTTGCAGTTACACTAGACTATTTAATAACTACTTTGCAGCAAAAGTACTTTAACTCATCTCTGTAACGCATTCAGGTCCTAACAGTTTCAATGTGTTCAGCATAACTGGAATTGTTGGCTGTCAAAGATCGCTTGTGAACTCTATGCGGTGCTCCCGCTCCTTTTTCAGTGCCATGCACGGCGAAAGCTACCTCGATGCGAGATTTACCCAGAACGTTTCGCCTACAGAACGTCAAATTTGTTTTTGGATGTTCACGTAAGGCTCATTTACACTAACAACAATGATAAGCAGTGTGGTCAAAGTTTCATTCCTACGCAGGCAGGCGCAGCCGAGCGTTGGCAGACGATAGTCAGCGATAGATTGATAGTCGTACTTCCGGAAGTACGTAATTCTTATCCCAATTTGAAACGCAGATTTTCGCTCACTTGTGCCTGTTTATTAAATTGCGTCAATAAATACACACAACCATTGTAGGAACAAGCGCAGTGATCCAAATACCCCTCTTCATTGATGTCAGCTATTGGCCAACAGAAGCCGCGTATGGGAATCTGCTTTATGACGGAATATAGCCGCAAGAAAAGAGTGAGGAGCAGGCTTGTGTTAAAAAGTGTATGATTGAGAAAAAGGTGACTTCACGCTCCGCTTGCGAGCTCCACGAGCCGCGCACGACTGCGAAATATGACTGAGATGTTCACGGCAGCGTATGTTATACGCGCACTGTGTTTTTTCACCAAGCCCGAGGTTTGGTTCAGGACCATTTTAAAACAAACTAAAATCGCCTTACTCTTGTTGGACGAAAACGAAGTATCTGGCTTCACGTCTGAGCCGAGGTTGAAGAGCTGATTGTCACGATCAGTGGTATTTTCTGAAGTAGACGCAAGATTCCCTTCCTGGGCATCCATCATCAACTGCAGAAAGTCTTCGTGGCGCTAATGAACAGAAAGGCGGCAAATGGCAAGCACGCAATGATTTCTTTCTGGACGCCGAGGAAACGCCACTCACCGATTGTTTGTCCTGTCGGCCCTTAATGATGTTCTGACATATCTGCTTGAAGTACAGAAAGACGTCCGGGTTGAAGGGTCGAAGTCTAAGCATCTTTGCGAGTGCCGGGAATACGACTGAAATGTAGATGTAAAAATTCAGGTTTGCTAGAGAGCAGGAATAACGATTCTTTTTTTTTTGTTATACGCAGAAAAGAAAAAGCGGAATAACAGACACTGATATTTATACGCATTGTTGCTGTTCCAGGTGTCAGCAAACATTTAGAGCAAAGTAGTCCGTAAGAATAGACAAGGACGTTAGACAAACAGCTAAAAAGAAATTTTGGATATTGTACTCACTACTTATCTTGAATTGTTTGTTTGTTTGTTTGTTCGTTTGTTTGTTTGTTTGTTTGTTTGTTTGTTTGTTTGTTTGTTTGTTTGTTTGTTTGTTTGTTTGTTTGTTTGTTTGTTTGTTTGTGTGACGGTACTCCTCGCCCAACAAATTTTCTTAACACTATTGATGGGTGAGTGGCCATACTATTGTTTTCGCCATCGAGGATGAATACGTCACAGAGAACAATCAGCAGGTGGGTAGGGTGGGTAGGGTCAATCAAGTTATCTTAACTCTTCCTCCTCACATTTTGTACGTGTAGTAGGAAATATACGTAACTTAGGTTAAACCTATGTTAAGGCTATTTTAATGCTGTTAACTATCAAAAACTGCATAACGTGGAAAACGTTTATCCAGATTTTCTGTGTACTTCAAACCGAACGATACATGCATCCTCGTCGCCGCAAAGGAGTGCCACAGAGTCATTCGTCCTGCCTCGAAAGTAACACGCACGCACGCGCACGCACACGCACACGCGCACACACGCACACACACACACACACACACCGAAAACTCGATGAGCGGGAAAACATTTGTTCAAATTTGGATATATTTACTTCAAACCCAACGATGTGTGCAACCATGTCTCATCGTCGTAGTGCACATGTGCGCATGCGTGCATGCTGGCGTGCGTGCGGCATATTGGCGAAATGCCGGCTTCTAAAGTTGACGTTCTGCGAGGCATCGGCGGCTGAAACGATGTTTCACATCCGCCGCCATGGCGGTGAGGAGCGGCTCTTACCGGCAGCAGATTTTGTCTTTGCGTCCACTTTCATTACCCCTTTTCTTCCTCATTATTTCTTCTTATAAATTAAAAGAACAGTTCATTTCACTTATTCTTTTCTGTGAATTATTGTCTGACGGCTTCATTTGATTGTTGATTTGACTTGATGCCTATTTACGTCGCAATCATAACTTATCCAAGCTGCTTTTAACCCATTCTGAGATTATTCTTGAGTTCAATGCATGCCGGTCAGAAGTATGCGCACATCAAACTGCACGCCCAACACCAGTGACGTAGTTATAATACACCACTCACACAACAGGAAAAGGCCTGGTGGGATGCGTCCAGAGAAGGCCTTCCTTGATTTGGTGACGAATTCGTTCGTCTGGTCAGAGTGAGAGTCCAGCCTTATTGCGAAAGCGCACCTCGCAATGACATCCAGGGTGTAGTTACCAAAGAACCTACGCAGGGGGTTTGAAACGAACAAGCCGACGATAGTTCTTAAAAAGGGCCCCTCACCAGGTCTGGCCATTTCGAACTGATAAGCGCAGTGTATACAAAGCGCGCTAGCGATCGTGCCTGCAAAGTATTACATCGCTACGCACCGCGAAAAGCGCCTAAATTTCAAAGAAAACACCCTTCGCCCTACCGAGGGCCACGCTCTCAGCCAGTGAGTCGACGTCAATCGCGCAAGTGCGCCTACGCAGTTTGCCGTGCTGTGACGTCACTAAGAATGCCACGTGACTTTGCGAATTATTCAAGGCAACAGCAGTTATCTGTTAGATCTGCTTCAATAGACGAATGAAAGGTTAGAGAAATAATAAAATGTCTGTGTATCTGTGTTTTACTTCGTACCGTAGAAAGAGAGATGCACTTCCTCTTCATATGCTTGTTCCATGTCGTGCAGTCGCGCGTGCGGAGATCGAAACTATGTCATTGACTATCGTGTTCCAGCGCGCGATCGAGAGAGAGAGAGAGAGAGGCTATTCATTAGAAAAACAGATATCTTAACCGGCACGTATACAACCGCTGGCATGCTACTCTGCATGAGGATGGGGAATGTGGTTAAAATATTTCAGAGGAGAATGAAGTAAGAAAGAGAGAAAGAATGAAAATAAATATGAAATGCGCAAAGAACCTGATACTAATATTTACAGGTGAGATGGCGGTTAAATATAGGCTTTTTTATGCGAAATGGTGAAAGCTTTCCGATTAGACCAATTCCTGACAGGTAGTTGCACAATACATCCAAAACCCGCCGCCATTTTGAAGTGCTGGGCATTGAATCTAAGATGCTGGGCAACGTTAACGGATTGTGGAAAATCATGTTCATTTGTCACTCAAGAAATGCTGCGCTATCCCTTTGAGTCTGCCTCAGTGCTCGTGTAGCACTGACTCATACAGCTGGTCAGGTGTTCTCGTGCACAGCGCGCAAAATCGTTCGCTGCGCGAAACCAGACGAACGGCAACAGCGCGCGCGCGCGATACAGTCAGCGGAAGTTCGCCGCGTAGCAAGAGAGCGGGAAAAAACAAAATTAGGAAGGCGGGGTCCGTGACACATGCGTCACGCGATCCTCCAGCTCCAGTATGGGAGAACGCAGGGAAGGAATTTCGCTTGCACAGGCTTAACGGGGCAAGTGTAGAAAGTGTGTATGTTGCTGGTGATACTTGCCTCCTGAAATCAGGAGTTCGCGTCACTGAATTATTTCTGTCTCGGGTATTAATGAACCAATTTGAAACGTTCTTGCCGTAGAACACTCCCTATAGGGCACGTTACAACTTGCAGCCTATAATCAAAATTTGCTATGTGGTCCGGCGAGGGGCCCTTTAATAAGGTACAGCGTAAAATACTGGGAAATGTGTGCGAGCTCACGCTGGCTCCAGTGAATCATTTGTTTTATTCTGAGAACGTGAAGACACTTACTGTTTGACATCTATGTCTTCTTCATCGGAAGCAGCCTCTTTCAGGTGTTCCGCAGTCGTTACTGCGCACTCCTCGATCAAATGATTCATCTGCGTTCATTAATAAATACGGAATACAAGGTCTCTCAAGAAGAAAAACATCCTAAGGCGATTAAAGTGATTGTGTTAAATGCATTCGAAAAAGTTAAGAGCGCATGCAAATGCAGCAAATGTTGTTCGCAAATACGTTTAGTTCACTTGGCAACTTCTTAAGTTTATAACCAAGGAAAACACTGTATTCCAAGAAGTGAAAGTGCACATGAAAAAGGTCCTTTATAAAAGCCGTCTTATGCTCTGTGCATTTCATTGTCAAGTTCCGACTTGATTAGTTTGTAGGCTTCAGCAATTAAAAAACTTACAAAAATCCCTAACAAGCTGTTATAAGGTAACTTGCGAAATAAGTTAACCTCTCCGAGTATATGAAGTCTGTATGTGGTGCTTGCCTCACGGTATGATTCAAGCTGGTTAAAAGTTTGCGTGATGATTGTAGCAATTGTAACAAATGTGTTTGTGTTGCGCAGTCATCTCCCATTCCTGGAGAGAATGACCTCGTGATACCATGGTGGACACAAATTCATTACATGAAAGGAAACGAGGCGAAACTTTGGACCATATTCTAAACCCGTAAGTGCACTTCTCCACACACCTCTTGACAGCTTTCAGACCGCATGTCTAAGCTTTCACAGAGCCGCTAGCAGGAACACAGCCATTTTGGTTAGGGCAAGTAAGGTATGCAGGCAAGCCTATTTACAGAATTTAAATATATCGTATAGTATTAACAAGTCTACCAAGCTAGCCCAGCCGGTAGCAACATCATCACTCCCGCCATCACCGTGAGCCTTTTGGTAAAGTGAAAACTCGAAAACCCCGAGAACCTGTAAGTGGCACACTTTTTAATCCAAGAAGTGAAATATTTTTGCGCATGCGTATTTCAGTAAAATAAATTTGAACAATATGTTCTGTCAGAACCGGAATTCTAGGAACACTGCAGCTTCAGAAATGTACCATGCTTTTGCTTACTCCGAGCCTTATTGTTACCGTCAGTTGCACGTCTGATATTGAGTGTTCAGGTCATCCTGATGAAAACGAGTGCGTTATATGTTTTAGTGTAGTTGCTGCGTCGACGTCTACATACTTATTCAATGTCATCTCGGAAAAATGGAAAAGCCCCAAGTACATATTGAAGAGAAACATTTTGAATGCACATATTGCTAACAAACAACACCGTTAGGAGTCAGTGATTGTGGTAAATGTAACAAGTCTTGCTCTAAAGCGTTATTTTCATCTGTCATCATTCAAAATTAGTGGCGGTTTGTTGAAGGTAAGTACACCACAAAATCGTAACGTTAGAGTGTCACTTTAGCTCTTTAGTGGTGGTATCAAGCAGCGACCGCGTATGGGTAATGCTAAGGTTTACTTTTTTCTGTTGTTCATTACTGGAAGGAAATTCAAGATTACAATATCGATTTTCTTGCATATTTCTAGTAAGGAAGCAAAGAAAAGCATCCTTACTGCGGATCTTTACCTATACGTCCACCATAAAGGAGCCGGCAAGTTTTCATTCATTATAAGAAACATTCATCTTTGCTGGTGGTATTTGCACTCAAGCCCTCAATTATTTGTCGATTGTGGCTTGACTTCCATAATATTTAAACAAGCTCTTCGGCGCTCATTGTGGAAACAAAAAAGTCCAGGGCGTCTGCTAATTCGCCACGCGAGTGCTTTTTCTTTTTTTTTTACATTTATTGTTAGTTCCAATACACCAGAAAATATTATGTACTTAGTCTTTTTTTTTTCTTATCTAGCTTAGTCACGTTCCTTTGTTCACACGACTGAATGAATATGTTTAAGATATATATTGCATCCGCCCTATACCTTCAGAGTAGTAACACCTGACACTACATTTTTGCACCTTCTCTTTGCGTTATAATTTGTAAAGAGAAGTGACGGCAAATATAAAAAAGAAAGCTGTATTCTCAAGTTTCCGCCGATATTAATTTCATGGACGGTAGGTTTTGTCTCAGTTTGCTCGAAACATTCACTAAACTAAGGTTTCTGACACATATCACATGATGCGCTCGCATGCATTGCTATCTATTTAGCAATGGTTAGATTGAATTCCTTCTTGCCACGTAGAATTTATTACCGTGTTTAAATAGTGTTAAGAAACGCCTACTGCTGTGCTACTTCGGCTGTGTTCTAATACTCTCCGTAGATGTCTAAATAGACAGCGAAGCGGACAGCGGCCATTCTCGCTCCAATTCTGGCGAAGCCGGCGAACGTGATAGCTTCGCGAGGACAGGTTGACGTCAAACACGATGCAGTCTACTTTGCTGCACACACAAGATTGTCATTGAGCAGAATACTTTGAAACTCGACGGGAATGTCTGCTGCACGCAAGAAGACGCTGTCACGCTTTCGTATACCCTCAAGGTAAACTACGTTTTGCGTTTCATAGGTTCGCACACGAACAGCGTTAAACCTCAGACCGACAATATGTGCTTTTCCTAGCTATATATATATATATATTTTTTTTGTCAACGCGAGGTGACGTCACGTTGCAGAGACGTTTCCCAAAGGCCTTCTATTACTTTCTGTGTGTACTGTCTTCCTACTTAGGGTTATATGGAGACCGACTTCAATGCTGGCCATTATTCGAACACAACCTTGCTGCGTCAGTTCAGATGATGTCGTCATAAAACCTCAGCGTGCACAATGTTCCAACGTGATAGAAACAACACTGATCACCTTTCGCAGCTTCCCCGTAGAGAACGCTGGACTCACAACTTGTCGAATCTTCCTCCACTTTTCAACAGGAGCGCTGTTCATCATGTTTTCCAGCAAAGGTTCGTAAAACGTGAACGCCTGTAAAATAAAATGTTATGGATAAAACCACGAAAAATAACGTTTTTGTCGCATTAAGAGAGTACATCTCGACATATTTTCTCACCATACACAGTTTGAAGCGGCACTGCAGCACCTCATCTAGTACCAGGGCTGGGCAGTATCAGAGAGAGAGAGAGATAAATGAGATGCGAAAGGCAGGGAGGTTAACCGGAAGGTAGATATCCATTTTGCTACCCTACACTGGGGAAAGGGTAAAGGGAGACAGAAAGATAAAGAAAAATACACACACTTGGAGAGGGAGATTAAAAAAAAAAGAAAAACACACACAAAGGCACTCAGGAGCGTCACAGTCGTTCAAACAGGTCACTTGACCTGAGGAACTTCAGTAGCGCCCTCGTCGCCTTCTGCTGTGAAGACCGTATGAGCCGCATTCTAAAATCGTCTGCTCAGAAAGCGGACGGTCGTTGAGGCGTGCCAACTCCATTACGAGCGACTGTCTCTCGGAGGTGTAGTGGGGGACAATGACACAGGACATGTTGGACTGTTTCCTCACTGCCGCAAGTATCACAGGCAGCGCTGTCAGCTATTCCGATGCGACAAGCAAAAGCATTCGTGAAGGATACTCCAAGCCACAGTCGGCAGAAAGCAGTTGTCTCGATTCGAGGAAGTCCAGATGGAATGCGTAGTCGGAGGGATGGGTCCAGGCGCTGCAGCCGAGTATGTTGGAAACCAAGTGTGTTCCGCATGGCTCGTGTGACATCACGCGCGATTGTGCGAAGCTTTGTTGCTGCATCGGCTCTTGATAACCGGATGGATTCCTTCACGGCATTTTTCTGAGCCTTCCTCGCAGCTTCATCGGCCTGTTCGTTGCCCATGATGTCGCAGTGGCCTGGGGGCCACTGAAACGTGATGTCATGTCCTTTTTCTGCTAGTTGGTGAACAAGGTGCCTTATTTCCAGCACAAGTTGGTCTTGTGGTCCACGACGTAGAGCGGATGGCAGACAATGCAGGGCTGCCTTCGAATCAGTAAATATGCTCCATCTTCGTGGTAAGTCTTCGTGAATCATGTGTAGTGCGCAGAGAAGTGCAGCAAGCTCCACCGCAGTCGACGTTGTCCGGTGAGAAGTTTGAAACTGAAGGGTCACGGCTTTTGCGGGGAAGATCACAGCCCCTGTAGATCCGTCAAGAGTTGTCGAGCCATCAGTGTAAATGTGAAAATGAGGAGGGATAGCTGCTTGAGAGCTGGGGACGAGAGTCCTGCTTCACCTCCTTAGTGTTTGGCTCGCTCACAAGTTCGACTCTCCGTACCAGGGATTCGAACGAAAGCAGGGCAGTATCAAATATGCATGTACCTTAGATACTATCTTAACATGCTCTTTCGGGATCTTGTATCTGTATGATGATACATTCGGCAAGACGTGTATCATTATCTGTATTTTTTTATAGATCGTGCGAAGTATCGTGTATCGTAAGATACAAAATACACTACAGAAAAATTCGCGATGTCACGCAGAGTCACCAAGGCAAGCCATTGACGGCAGTTAAATTTTATTTTATGAGACGACACTTTCATTCTAACAATTTTTTAGTAATCAATCGCGATTGAGAAAATTGGATGCTATGTGGCACTATTGTATTAACAATCAGTAAATTTTACTTATATAACTTTTAATTATATTCATTAGGACGAATGTTGCAACCACAGAACGGAAGTTAAGCCAATGCTGATAGCGTAGCCTTTTGCTAGACACTTTATGCTTGGAGCCATTTCCGAAAAATACGTTCTCAACATGTGTCGTGAAATGCATTGCTGTTCAGCTAGCAGTTCGACATACATTTTGCACAGTGCACAAACATATAATCTGGGACAGTAATGTATATCACTTCTGATTTCCGCATAGGCGTATCGTAATGGAATTCAAAGCCGCAAAAGCGGGCGGTAAACAAGAGAGCAACGTTTTATTCTACTTATTCTGCTAGCCTTGCGGTCACCTTGTCACCGCCGCCCCACATCTGCCTTTGCACTGGCACTCTGTTTGAACTCAGTTGACCTAAAACACACTATTTCCCAGACTATTCTATGGCGGCTGCACAAAATTCTGTCAGCAATGGAGCATTCGGAATTATTTGTATAGCATGAGACAAAGCAACGTGGCTGCTGTCACAATTAGAGAGCAGCGTAAGAAACTGTAAACAAGGGAACGCGTAGCCTACTTTCGTTGTACTCCACCTGGTTTTAACTATTTCAAGCGTTACCTGCTCCTGTAGCCTAGTTGCTATGGCACTGCGGTGCATGCAGAGCTCGAGGACACGGGCTCAATCCCGGTCACGCAGCTGCGTTCCGATGACGGTGGAATACAAAAAACGCCTGTGTACCGTGCACGTTAAAAAAGCTCAGGTGGTCAAAATTAATCGGGAGCCCCACACTACGGCGTGCCTCACAACCAAATTGTTCATTTAGTTAGTAAGACTAAAGAATTTAACTATAATTTATTTCATACGCATCTTTATTTACCTTTTCCAACTATCTTTAGAACTCACGGCATTTGACCGAGTGACCAGCTCCTTTTTACCTCTATATGAATGCCTTAACATGATAAAATCAGTCATCATCGGCAAATATTTTCCTATAACACAGCGTTCGGGGAGTCCGATATGCTTATAAGTGTTCGAACAGTCGCACACATCGCTTTGAAGTACCATGACTTCTCTCTTTCTGATTTCATTCTTTCGTGTTCATTATCGATGCATAACAGGTTTCCTCTCCAATACCGCTATCTACTTACTATGTTGTTCTTCCACCACGGTATAGCACCCTTTCTACTGATACGTGAGCAATGATACCTGCTTCACGTAACATTTACTGGTTATAGCTCGGTACAAATTGGTACATTATCTGCAGGGTGAGTCGACGATATTCAAAAGCTGCCAATATTTTCCCGGTATTTCTAGTGCATTCTCATGACAATTCGAGAAACGAGTCAGCGCAGGTGTAACCGCGGAACGCGATCACCTCAAGCGACCTTACGAAATCATTCTATCTCGAAAGAACCTTCCCCGTCCCTCATCACAAGCTAAACAGAGCACAGGCAACCCCCCTTCGCCTGTTACAGACAAACACGTACCCATCACTAACACGTTACCACAGGATCTATCCAGACATCTACCCTAGCAACACTTGTAAGACCTGTAAGACTCAGGCAGCAACGCTTCCCCACATGCTACGGGAATGTAAAACACCAATAATTAATACTGTGACCCTCTCGTCGAGATGACACACCGCCCTGCGCAGCTCCCAACTCTGGGCTACCCAGCAAGCCTGCGAGGCGGCGAAGAGACAAGACATCGATGCCCCCACGTGGGAGGCCTAGGCCCAGCCAACTAAACTGCTGGTTTCAATCGAAGTTTTTTCCTCCTCCTCCTGTCAAATGCGGGCGTTCGCCGGGATATTCCGCACCGTTTACGAGCCTATATTTTTTGGAAGTTTCTGCCGAAGAGCTGAGCGTGACTAATGACAATCGGCATGCTTTCTTAGAATGAAACATTATGGGCTCTACATCATGATCTGCCATTTCTTTGTTTGACGGGCACGACGACAAATCAAGATGCGTGTCTTGCAAGATCATGATTAGCGGCGCATATTGCTCCACCTCGAGCTTTAACATTCACGTATATTTACGTAAGCATGCATCGTGCCGTCGCGCATCCGTCCTGTCGTCTTATCTGTCCACATGTTTTTGCGCTGTTCTTAAGACGTACCTGCGTTGATGTAACGCAAGTGAAGTCGGCTCCGTAGACTGTTGCGAAATCGCAATAGAATGGATGATTATATGCACCCCCCCCCCCCCCCCAAGAAAAAAAAAGTTACGTGATAAGTTGAAAGGAACAGTCTGCGGGAGAGAAGAAATTAATTTTAAACACCTGTAAACTTACAGCGGCACTAAACTATATAGCCAAGTGACAATGAGAAATTAACTGTTGTATCGTAGTATTTTAGGATACAAATGGAAAGTATCCTATCGGTTAGAATTAATCTGCCAGTATCCTGTGTCTTTATTTCAAATACTTGTCGGCTCAATATCTTGCATCTGTATCACATTTGGAAAGAATCTTTGCCGAGCCCTGTTTAGCTGAATGCACATTTGACTGAGTGCGATACCTTTCTGTATTCCCGCAGTTTTACTTTTCTTCTTTTTTTAAAGCACCTGCTAATAACAGGGATATTGTTACGTAGGAAGACGCAGACGAGAAGTTATATACAAGTATATTTGCGAGCGAATACGCCGCACTTGGCGAAAAGGCGACCGCCCGCGATAGCCTCTAATCGCCGTCGTCGTCTTCACACCCCTGGCCTCTTCGTCATCGTAAATACTCGTCCCTAGCACTACCCCGGGCGGCAAAAGCACCGTCCCAGAGCAACTAAAGGCCGGGTTCGGACGCAGTGTAGTAGGCATTGAGCCTACCGACGTGCACGACATCAATGGATGCCACAGTAGACGGTCAGTCAAATTTACAGGAGCAATTTGGTGCTTCACTGGCGTCACCTGGCGCAGCACGAGGGAGGGCCCCGTGTATCGCGAAAGGAGCTTCTCTGAAAGTCCGATGTGACGAGAGGGCGACCATGGGAGCATGAGCGCACCAGACGAAAACTGTACGTCATGGTGATGGGCGCCGTACAGACGCTGCTGAGTGGTTTGCTAAGCCGTCAGTCGAGTACGGGCAAGCTGGCGTGCATGGTCGGCGACGGCGATGACGTCGCGCGCATACTCGCTTGTTGAGGTCGCAACAGAAGGAAGTGCAGTACCAAGTGGCAAAGTCGGTTTGCGACCGCAGAATAGATAAGAGGGAGAAAATCCGGCGGTGTCGTGCCGAGAAGAATCATACGCAGCTGTGACGTAAGAAAGGCAATGTCCCAGTCATGGTAGTCCTTCGAAACGTACTGTACATGGACAGCATATCTGTGAGGGTACGGTTTAACCACTCCTTCAATCCATTGGTTTCAGGATGGTATGAGGTGGTTAGCTTGTGTTGAGTGGAGCAGGAGTGCACAATGTCGGCAATAACTTTGGACAAGAATTTACGACCATAGTCAGTAAGCAGATGTCTTGGTGGGCAATGGCGCAAGATAATGTCACGAAAGAGAAAGTCTGCGACGTCAGCGGCGCAACTGGTGGGGAGAACCCGCGTGATAGAACATTGGGTGGCGTAATCAATTGCAACGGCTACGCATTTGTTCCCAGAGGATGACGTGGGAAAGGGTCCGAGGAGGTCTAATCTAACGTGAAAGAACAGGACGTTGATCAGCGGAATTCAGAAAAGGCGGGTAAAGGCGGAGAGCATTGTCTAAGCAGTCTATAAGAGCAGAATGCGCGGAGCGGAAGTCCAGGCCGTGGATAATGTCGTGGGGACAGTGAGCGATGACTGCGAAGCGAACGATACTGGAGCGATCGGCGAAGGAGACGCGGGCGGCACACATACCAATTACTGGGGCTGTTCCGCCGTCGGTGACACGGGCAACATGGGTCGTATAGCGGGTGTTATTTTTTTCTTCAGCCGGTTACGAATGTCAGCGCTCATGACAGATAAATGCGCGCCAATGTTCATAAGAGCAGACAGAGGAGCACCGTCGACTTGCACATCAAGAAGGTTCATATGAGTGGGCAGGGTCAGTAGAGGATTTGGCGGCGTATGCAGCAATGCAGCGTCACCTCGAGGCGCTGCATCGCGTAGTTTTCCGGCTGGGAGCGGCCGTAGGGAGTCGGCGAATATGATCGACGGGGCTGGGGCGAGCGAGATCGTCGTCGTTGGGACGAAGACGACCGTGCATTAATAGGGGCCCTTCGGTGGGGGAGATTCAGTGACGGCCTTATCAGACAATGCGGTATAGAGACGAGAAGGGCCGCTTGGGCGAGAGTAGCCAGTATAAGTGGTCCGGGTCAGGGTGAGGGAACACCGGAGGCTGCGACAGTTGCGAGAAAAGTGGTCGATTCGAATGGCAGCGAAAACAAATGGGCTCGTAGTCAGCAGTGCGCCATTCAGGTGGGTTGCGAAAACGTGGTGGGTAATATGGCGTGGGACGGGGTGGAATCGAAGCATCCAGGTGGGCATCAGCGCGAATGCCCGAGCAGACGATGTGAAGACCCAAGTTGGCGAAATCTTGGCGGACAACTGCCTAGATAAGGGAAACGGTGACTGCAGGTGAGTTCGTGAGTGCTGCTGGAGTCGAAGGCAGTTGGATAGGCGGCCTCAATCTCTCGCCGGAGGCTCCTGGTAACATCGCCAGTGTTGTTGAGACGAGTAGCGTCGGCACAGGAAGATGGGGTGGTGGTGAATTCTTTATTTCGCCCAAAAAGAGGGGACCAGTCCAAGGACCGGTTGCGCTGGCTTAGAGGAGGTCGGCGGGGATCCCTTGGGATTCCGCGGCCTGTCGCCGGGGTATTTGGTATACGGACAAACTTATCGTCCATACGCCGCCTTTTTGCGAGTTCCAGGCTCTTTGACAACTGCGTCCGCCGTCACCACGTCGTTGAAGGCGAGCAAGTTGAAGGCGTCATTAGCAATGTCTTTGAGAATGTGGGAAACTTTGTCTGGCTGAGGTATGTGTGCGTCAAGACACCTTGAATGTACTGTATGTGACGTCTGCACGCGGCTGGAAAACGCCTTCCTCGCGGCAGCTTGTTGACCGTAATGTTTGGCGAACAAGTCTCATAGCGTTTGCCTAAGTGTATCTGTCACAGCTGTCCCCAATTCGTCGTCGGTGCGAAGTCGATCGACGGGGTAGACAACCTGGTTGGTCGTTCCGTACTCAAGCGAGCACAGTGAAAAGAGTCAGAGTCGAGAGTAAACAAAAAAACAAGATATTTATCGGCTGATAAATATACACAAATTAATAAAAGATAATAATAAAAAAACACAAGACAAATTAATACACCTGAACGTAATATAACACAATGATGAAGACAAATAAATACAAGCAATTAACAGCAGATATAAAAACGAAACAGTGCGAGGATCAAATACACAAGAATACACTTAGCAGTATTTCACTAAAGCAAAGTTCAAAAGAAATCAAAGTTCAAAAGAAAACAAATGGTGTCATACGCATGGCCGGGCAGCAGCAGCAAGTCCATAAACCGTGAAGTCGGTGCACAGAGCTTTCCCGAAGAATGCTGGCGGTCCGATCTTGTCGAGGTGGATGCGAATTGCTGAGCTGAGTTTCCCGGGAGTCTAGATCTGATGACTTCCCTGAAGCAGGTTGAGCTAACTTGAGGCGAACTACTGTGAGCTTCGTTGCAGGCGTTGGTTTGTCGTCTCATACGTCAACTAGTTCCTCGGAGTTCCGATGTGGCCAGGTGGCCCAGGCGATACTGGACGGCACTAGCCCCCCCCCCCCCCCCCCCCGACGGCTTCTCAGCAGCGCATAGGTTCAGCTTTTAGACTAATCAGCAGGTCCCAAAACCTGCGCTTAAATAGCCTCTCCTTCCCTTAGTTCCCTATGTAGGGGAACTATCGGTATGCAGAGTTCACCTAATTATTTCACGACTCCTCCCAAAGGTTTTGGCCGCGCCCCTTTCACCATGGACGAGGGCCGGTAGATTCCCCTCTCTGCCGAGGTCAAGGGCCAAGATCGAGCCCGGCACTACCACGCGGACGTACACGCGCACTTCTGGGTCCGTAATCGGCGTGTCGCGTCTCGAATCGAGATGCCACCCCGTGAGGCCACGTGCACGACGCTTTTGACGCCCGTAATTCGGCGTGTCACTGTCTCGAAATTATACGCTGCACAGTGAGTACCCCACGTTTTTGACGCCCGTAATTCGGCGTGTCCCTAATAAGCGTCAAAACCACTCGAAAACTCTCGAAAATATGCCGCACCGTGACAGTATCCCAACTGGTGAGCTCATCTTCGTGTGTCCAAAACCAAACTCTAGGTGTGCCACCGAGGTAAAAGACTACGTTGGCAAGCATGATAGTAGGGTCCCACCGGTTATTTGCGCTTACGTGTTCGTGCAGGCTGATCCAGTCCTCGACGTCTTCCCTATCTTTTCCCGAGAATACGCCAGGATCACGGGGAGCGGAAAGGGTGGTGTAGGTCATCGAAGTGGCAGCAGGTGTCGGAGCCGGTTGATGCGAGCTGTCGTCACCGGGAGCCATGATGGAAGGCTCGACGTACCGTCCACTGCGAAGCTCCGTGACGAGGTACCGGGAACGTCCACCTCCACCACATATATTACGTAGGAAGACGCAGACGAGAATCTATATACAAGTATATTTACAAACAAATACGCCGCACTTGGCCAAGAGGCAACAGCCCGCGCTAGCCTCTAATCATCATCGTCGTCTTCACTATACTGGTCTCTGCATCATCATAAATACTGGTCCGTAGCAATATGTAAGAAGCGCAATGTTTACGTTACTCATTAATTCACGACACAACGCTTTTCTCAGTTGTAGCACCACTAATAGAAAAGAAGCCCTAAGGGACTTTATTTTGAAATGCCCCGCCTATTGCTCGATTCTTGCGTTCATTCTGTGGTGCTCTTGTGGTAACCCTTTAATGGTGGCGTCTGACAAAGATGCCTAAATGTGAAGATGGAACGGCGACAGGGCGGATGGGATGCGTTAAATGACGCTTCACCGTTTGCAAAATGATTGGGGAAACAATACAGGCAATGCAATGTTCAGGAGTAACTCATGATCGTGAACAATTTCCCGAATGCTGGAGTCTATGGGCTGTCATGCTCTAGTATATGACGTCATCATCATCGTCATCATCAGCCTATATTTATGACCACTGCAGGACGAAGGCCTGTCCTTGCGATCTCCAAATACCCCTGTCTTGCGCTAGCTGATTCCAATTTGAGCCTGCAAATTTCCTAGCTTCATCACCCCACCTAGTTTTCTGCCATTCTCGACTGCACTTCCTTTCTCTTCGTATCCATTCTGTAACTCTAATGGTCCACCGGTTATCCATCCTACGCATTATATGGCCGGCCCAGCTCAATTTTCCCCTCTTATTGCCAACTAGAATATCGGCTATCTCCGTTTGCTCTCTGATCCACACCGCTCTCTTCCGGTCTCTTAACGTTAGGCTTAACATTTTTCGTTCCATCGCTTTTTGTGCGGTCCTTAAATTGTTCTCGAGATACTTTTTTTAACCTCCAAGTTTCTGCGCCATATCTCAGCACCCGTAGAATGCAATGATTGTACACATTTCTTTTCAACGACAGTGGTCTCTGGTAAGCTCCAAGTCAGGATTTGGTAATGCCTACGTATGCACACCAGCCCAATTTTATTCTTCTGTATATTTCCTTCTCAGAATCGGAGTGCCCTGTGAGTAATTGACCCAGATAAACGTACTCCTTTACAGACTCTAGAGGCTGACTGGCGATCCTGAATTCTCTTTCCCTTGCGAGGCTATTAAACATTATCTTTGTCTTCTGCATATTCATTTTCAACCCCACTCTTACACTTTCTCGGTTAAGGTCCTCAATCATTTGTTGTAATTCGTGCCCATTGTTGTTGAATAGGACATTGTCATCTACAAACCGAAGGTTCCTGAGATATTCACCGTTGATCCGCACTCCTAAGCCTTCCGAGTCTATGAGCTTGAATACTTCTTCTAAGCATGCAGTGAATACCATCGGAGAGATTGTCTCCTTGCCTGACCCTTTTCTTGATAGGTAACTTTCTACTTTTCTTGTGGAGAACCAAGGTAGCTGTTGAATCCTTGTAGATAATTGTCAAGATATCCACGTATGCCTCCTGTACTCATTGATTACGCAATGCCTCTATGACTGCTGGTATCTCTACTAAATCACATGTCTTTTCATAATCAATGAAATACACTCCGCAGTTCTCGTACTCTGCAGATTTGTCGATTACCTGATTGATGACATGGATATGATCCATTGTAGAATATTCCTTCCTGGAGCCAGCCTGTTCTCTTGGTTCACTGAAGTCAAGTGTTGTCCTCATTCTATTGAAAATTATCGTGGTAAATATTTTTATAATACTGTAAGCAAGCTAATAGGTCTATAATTGTTGAATTATTTAACGTCTCCCTTCTTATGGATTAGTATAATGTTGACGTTCTCCTAGCTCTCGGGTACAGTTGAAGTCATGAGGCATTGCGTATAAAGGGCCGAAAGCTTTTCAAGCATGATATATCCACCATCTTTGATTAAATCGACTGTTATTCCATCTTCTCCAGCAGCTTTTCCCCTGGTCATGTCTTGCAAGGCCCTTCTAACTTCATCGCTAGTTATAGAAGGCGCCTCTGTATCATGTTCATCACTACTTCGAATGAAAGTATCTTCGCTGCTCTGGAAACTGTACAGGTCAGTATTGAATTCTTCCGCTGCGTTGAGATTTCTCATCGAAATCGCTGATATTACGCTGCTTATCTTTTAGTTGAAGGCATACATCTTGCCTTGTCCTATGCCAAGTTTTCTTCTCACTTATTTCATGCTGCGTCCATTTTTTGCTGGTTCCTCAATCTTTTCCACGTTATAATTTCGAATATCTCTTACGTTCTTCTTGTTGATCAGTTTTGACAGTTCAGCGAATTCTGTCTGATCTCTACTTTGCCACTTCCATGTTTTGTCGTTTCTTTATTAGGTCCTTTGTTACTTGGGAGAGCTTACCTACTGGTTTCCTTGGTGCCTTACTTCCCACTTCAATTGCTGCTTCTGACATCAGCCTAGTTACGGTTCCATTCATTACCTCTATGTTGTCTTCATCTTCCTGTTCTAAAGCTGCATTTTTGTTTGCGAGTACCAGCCTGAATTGGTCTGCTTTTACCCTTACTGCGTCTAGGTTGGCTAGTTTGTTCTTGACTAATTTTACTCTTTCTCTATTAAAAGATCGTTGACCTCACTAATCTATGGTCGCTGCACTTTACCCTAACTAAAACTTCAACATCTTGCACTATGCTGGGGTTGGCATTTCTCCATTAGGGCTTTTCCAGCTCCACTTCTTGTTGCTGCGCCTCCTGATGAAGGTATTCATTATTCGGAGCCTATTCCTTTCCGCGAATTCTTTAAACATCTCTCCTCTAGCGTTCCTAGAATCGATGCCGTAGTTGCCAATTGCTTGTTCACCAACCTGCTTTCCCCCCACTTTTGCATTGAAGTCGCCCATGACTACAGTATACCGAGTCTTCACCTTTCTCGTTGCTAATTCAACATCTTCATAAAACTGTGCAGTTTCTTCATCATTGTGACTGGAGGTTGGGGCGTAGGCTTGTACTACCTTCATTCTATATATCCTATTCAGCTTTATGACGACGACTGCTGCCTTCTCATTAATGCTGTAGAATTAATCAATATCATATGTACTGCCTATGACGTCATAGGCAGAACATATTATGGAGCCTTGGAAGCCTGAAATGAGATTGAACCATCCTTTATGCGAAATTGTGGACTCCTTGTTGCATGCAGCGAAATAGTATCTGCCTCGCATGTTCAATGCAGCATTCTGTACTCATCGCCAACGTTTCCTTACCGTGCTCAAAAAGTGTTACAGTGCGCCAACGCAAGGCCCATAATCATGATAGACTGCTTAGCTTGTATAAATCTGTCTTCGTGAGAAACAAATTTGTCTCGGTTAAGCATTAATTATGTCGTCAACTATTTATTTTAACAGCGAAGCTGGTTAAGCCAGCAGCAAAAAGTGTGCGTTTCACAAAAAGCCAGCCGCGCCGTCGCCATGGCAACCAACGATACCGCAGCTGCTAGAACACCTGGCATAACCTCGTGACGTCATGCCAAGACGCACATGCGCAGTAGCGACAAATGAGAGCGACAAATTACAAATAACAAAGGAGAGCGACAGAGTGCGCGCGTCGCGCGCTATGCTCGGGAGAGAGAAAGAGAAAATGAGAGCGAGAAAAGAGAGAGAAAAACAAATTGTAGCAGCACCAACAAGGCAACGCGCAGAAGTGCTTCCGACGCCATCCGCGCTTCTCCGTTTCCCCGCATTAGCGCCGATTGCTCGCGGTGTCCGTGACTGCAGCAGGCGCTCCTGGCAACGGTCCGGCCAAGCTCCCACCAGCTGCGTGCTACTGCGCATGCGCCGTGACGTCATGCCGGCGTGTCGTATGTTGCGCGCCACCCGTATACTGTGCATAGCTTTCGCCCCACTAACCGTATACGTGTGCTCAGACTGGAAGGGCGTCGCGAGGCGTTCCCCGATGCCACAGACCACGAGGAAATGCTTATACACTTCGTATAAATTAGCATCACTTCCTATAGTCAGGACCAGCTAGGAACCGATCAGCTCCTCTGTGTCTTTAGCATTGCGCCACTAGTGGAAGCTACCACGAATTTTCGTTGTAGCGGAACCTTTATCTTTTACAACCCTTTCTAGGCTCCTTTTTCTTGCACGGGCCTCGTCATTCTTGCCTTTTAACCCGTGAACTTAAAGAAAAAAATTGTCAGGCAGTGTTATTCAAACAACTCACTTGTATACTTGTTTATTGCATTATCTGAAATGTACTCACCCTTCTGTTTGGGAGAGATGGGAAATCCTTTACTAGAACCTGCTTCACCAATTCGGGCTCGGCGACAAACAGTATGAGCTTGGAAGACTCTAAGGCTCTGCACGTAAAGATGGGAACAAAAAAATAAACAGCGTGACAAATCTTCGCGAGTGCTAAGAAGTTCGTTTCGAAGCACTCACTTTTTTACCACCAATGAAACATATATTATAGGTATTTATATTTCAGCGCCTTTTCATCGGCACCTGAGTGTATCGGTTCAAATCAAATTTATAGGAAACTTCCATCCTTGGAGTGCTGCAATGGAGATGTGGGGCCTTTGTTGCAACTTTATGAAAAAAAAAAAAAAAACAGCGGCAGGACTCGCGCGACCTTCCACAATTTCAACTAAATTTCCAGCGATACTATTGTGACTAGCTACCCATTTGCCCGATTCTCAATTCTGCCGAACAGCCGGTAATCTTCAGGAAACATTTCCGTGCTCCTGCAAACAACTTACATCCTTAAAAATTTGCTGACATGTTCTTCAAAGTATTTTCTTCGAATTGTTTCTTACAAAAATTGCACGAGCGCACTCTGGCTCTAGAGTGTCTACTGGAGCTCTAGCAATACCGATTAAGTCAGCCTGAAAATGAACGGCTATATACGAATTTGCTGAACTTCACACTTCTGGCTTCAAACGGCTTTCCAACTTGGCAAATCAATCATCTTCAACAAATCAGTGCGTTATAAATGAAACCATTCCGAATGATTACGTACGTTTGCGGATACTTTGTGTTTAGTGTCGCAGCGTTTAGAAAATTCTAATTGCTTGCTAATTTAGGGGAAGAAAGAAAGCGTAAGAATAACGCCACGAGACCGTCTGAAGCCACAATCACGAAGCTTAGACAAATCCATGTAGGCCTATCTTACACCGACATATTCATAGCTCACCGATCGTGGCGCTACTTTTCCCCTAGTAACTTTTGTAGGAAACTGTGATTCTTACAATCTTTCGGCCAGAGACACCGAATCACTTTCTTTCGGTGGTTTAGACTGGCACAACTTTATGACATTTCGTTTGAAGAAAACACGATAGCACAGAGAGCTTTAGTATACCGTAAAATGTTTGGCGTAAGCGGGTGACGCAACGATAGCGCTATCGCACTCTGTAGAGAACGGTTCGATTTAGTCCTTTAGTTTAGCGGAACCGAGCGCAACGCTAACACGAATACAAACGGCTCCGATGCCGCATATATGTAAAAGTTCGCAAAGTACAAGTAAATCAAATACACACCCAATATCAACAAAATCATGTGCTGCTGTACCCGTATTATATGCGCAGCTCCCATGAACCGCCCACCGTCAGTTCAACCTGTTCATAAAATTTAGTTTGTGGTGGTATCTATTCAAAATAGAAGATTAAAGCAAGCATTTGTAATCTATTGCTTTTGAGATTTGGCAGCGCGCGTAGCTTGCGACTCTGGCCGCAATATCTCCGACACGTTGTGTATACAGCCAATACATGCAGCCACTGCAGCTAAGCCTAAAGCACCAAAATATCGCAAAGGAATCTTGGAAATATTGTCACTAACAGCTTGATATCGCATCATCGTAACACAAATACGAAATCAATGCGTGCAAGATTTTCGAACGAATGTGCTAAAGAGTGTATAGGGAGCGCCTTGATAGATCCGAAGTGTTCGATGGCTGCCTCCATGTTTCTCTACGCGGAGCTCCCCTTAAAATAGTGCATGCTCGCAAGAGTGTCAGCTTCACGTACGTGCTGGGCACGCGGCGTGTGTATCACGCAACGCTAACGCTAAGTCCTTACATTTTATGCTATACGCTACACCAAAGCTCTCTATACTCCATCTCAGAAGGTGGTTGCAGCACTGCCGAAGGTACGAGGCGTACACAGGCAATATTCTTGCGCAGCTGGTATATAGTTCCGGGCGTAACTGGCTGATTATTGGCTACACTATAGAGTTTTACTATTGCTCGCTACATGATACGGTACAGCGATACGTGACATGTTATGACCTTTGCGTATGCACGTCGTATACTGAGAATTACTGTGGCAGTTACCTCCGGTAAACGTATACAATAGCCACCCTAACTGCAATCACTTATAGAAAGATGGCAGCACCCATACAGCGTCGACCACCCGCTTCGATCCGAATTCGCGCTTTTAACTGGCTCTCTGCCCTGTCATCAAGAAACAAAGCGCAAAATTCGTTATTGCTAAGCCTCATCTCAAGGTGGGTTGAAAACATTAGGTATGTTTTGTCGTAAATATTGAGATCGGCTGTTTGTTTTCACGCTGCTAGGACTACAGACACGGAACCGAGCCGTAAAACTGGTTTGATTTCTAGTTAGCAGATGGCGCCATAGCATTAGCATTGGTGATGCGTTGACGATTCGGAACGCTATAAAAGCCTAATCGTTCACTGCATCATTAATTTACTATCCTGCTCTAGCATGGTGCGCGATGACGGTAGCGAGCAAACGCCAAGTAGACGCCGTGCAGACGCTGTGGCGCAGGTGAACATTTGTAAGGGCATTCGCCCGTACCCCTTGCTAAGGAGGCTGCAGGCAATGTAACTGCAGAGAAACGTACAGGTAAAGCGAAGCTTTGCTGTATCATGCACGTAAACACAGCTTATGGTTACGGCGTCAAAACATTTTTGCCTCAATCCACCAACCAAGGAGCATGTAACACGATGGCAAGCAGACGCTGAGCAGACGACGCGGCGCGAATGAGCTCATCTCGAGGGGCATTCGGCCTTCCTATTGGCTGTGAATTCGTGTAGCGTCCACAGTGCTGTAGTCAGCTTGTGAGATGGAGCATGGCCGCTGGATAAAAAAAATGTCACAGTTTCGCCCTAAGGGCGAAGCAATGAATGCGATAGCAACACAGCAATGTCATACGAAGTAAGGTGAGCGGCTTTGGTAGCAACAACACGCAGAACTGTTGTCGACGCCATCGGCGTTTTGCCCGCGTTAGCTCAAAATGCGTGCGGCGTTGGTGACTGTTGCTGGAGCCTCTGATATAAATAGGCACTTGGTGCCGCAGCTAAACGTCGCCTCCCTTCCCTCCCCCTCCCCCACGGCCTCTCGCGCGTCCGAAGAAGGCGCGTTTGCTCTACATATATGGTGATTGTAAAGGAGAAAAGAGACGCCTACTTCTGCAGCCCTTAAGCGAGCACGGCGCAGAACGCGCGTTTGTTCTCCGCCGTGCGTTCACTCCCCGTGAAAGACGCGCCCCTCGCGCCCTTTCACTCGCACATACAGCGTTCGGCGCGCGGCGACGATTTCATCTCCAAATGACGTCATACGGAACCTCACGGCGACGGCGACGGCGACGGCGACGCCGACGGCAGAAATCTGCTTTTGAGTGTCCATATAATTGCTATCGCAATAAAAAATGTCACAGTTTCGCCCTAAGGGCGAAGCAATGAATGCGATAGCAACACAGCAATGTCATACGAAGTAAGGTGAGCGGCTTTGGTAGCAACAACACGCAGAACTGTTGTCGACGCCATCGGCGTTTTGCCCGCGTTAGCTCAAAATTCGTGCGGCGTTGGTGACTGTTGCTGGAGCCTCTGATATAAATAGGCACTTGGTGCCGCAGCTAAACGTCGCCTCCCTTCCCTCCCCCTCCCCCACGGCCTCTCGCACGTCTGAAGAAGGCGCGTTTGCTCTACATATATGGTGATTGTAAAGGAGAAAAGAGACGCCTACTTCTGCAGCCCTTAAGCGAGCACGGCGCAGAACGCGCGTTTGTTCTCCGCCGCGCGTTCACTCCCCGTGAAAGACGCGCCCCTCGCGCCCTTTCACTCGCACATACAGCGTTCGGCGCGCGGCGACGATTTCATCTCCAAATGACGTCATACGGAACCTCACGGCGACAGCGACGGCGACGGCGACGCCGACGGCAGAAATCTGCTTTTGAGTGTCCATATAATTGCTATCGCAATAAAACGCTTAACCTTGCACTCGGCCGCGCAACCCTTGAAACAGCTAAGCTGGGCGATCGAAGCCCGGCATTTTCCGGAAGTGTTCGCGAACGTTTCATCTTAATATTCATGATGATGATAATTTCTTTTCGCGCGTCTTGGACTTACGGCCGTCACTGCGCGTTGTATAGCGCAGCTTGCAACACCGACACAGCGTTCCAATGCCGACCACGCGTTCCACCGCGTTGCAATGCCGACAACGCGTTCCAGCAGACCCACTCCTTGAAGGCGTCTCTCTCTCTCGCTCTCATTTTCTTTATCTCTCTCCCGAGCATAGCGCGCAAAACCTCTTCTTTACCTCGCAGAACACGAGCGTGCGAACGCGCCAGCTGTGGACAAAGACGACGACGCTCGAACGCAAAAGTGGCTCGAAGGCAAGCAAGCAAGCAATCATATGGTTCGCATAAAAGCATGTTCTGCAAGCGTGGCTGTATAGCCTAGTGGTTACGACGCTCGCCTTACCAGGATCCCGGCGGGCCTCGGCAAGAAAGATTATTTTCTTGATAATTTCTTGATACGAACCACAAATGACGGGTGGCTTAAACAACTTCGCTGCTAAAAAACGTGCGGCCTGCCGCGTGCATCGAAAACGGTGTGGTCCGCCGCGGCGCCACACGTCCGGGGCTTTTGTCTGGCATACCAAATGTGTCAGGAACACGCTTTGAACGCCGTCGCGCGTGGAAGCCGACGCGTTCCATCGCTAGGGAGCCTAGATGCAAACGCTGTTTGTTCCCTATCCATCGCCGATGGCTAGCGCCGTTCGGCCCAGCCAAGCGGCCGACAATGCAACTTTACTGTTGTCACGTGCGCTCCCATTTCAGCGCGCCCGACATCCAGCGGCCATGGATCGAGTATAGTAACGCCATCGTATCTATGACATGCGTACTTTTCCGAACGCAGTCGAAAACCTCGCGCTGCTCCAGCTGCGCCGGCGGAGCACGCCATTCTCCCTACGCGCAGCACTTTGCGGTGTCGTTGACCGCGAAAGCCCGCGCTCTTGCAAATAAAACTCTCGGAACCGTTTACCAACCCAAAATTAAGCCAGCGTTTAAAGCACTCTTCAGTGCATAGATGACATGAACTGGAAATGTACAAAGGTTCAGCTGGAAACAACGGCACGTTTTCTCATAGCAACAATTTAAAAGTTGTTTGAATTCTCTAACCTATACGCTTTTGTGGCTGCCGCTGTTCCTTAATCAATACTTAACCGTGACTCTCGTAATTACGGGACAAGTTTTGAACTTTGCAGCACGTTCCTTCAAGCACTAGTTCAAATCCTACAAAGCAATTTTGAATCCGATGTAGCGATTTATTCTCTTACAGCAAGCGTCTGTTCAGAGGCGCATCCCAATTAGTACGACATTAATAATCATTTGGCTGCTTCAGTGACCCTACAACTTTTAAATTTCGTCAGCATGTTCCTTATAGTGCGTTCCTATTTGTAGAAACTTTCAAAGCAACGCACTGAGTGGTTCTTCCGGGCCGCCTCTTTGAATTCTGGAAAGGTGATCGGGCAAGCCAGTTAACGGAACTTTACCATTTTGACACAACCCACCTATAGATAACTTTACACTTGTATAGCTTGTACATGCACCATCCTCATCACTCCCACATGCCCTAGAATTCTCAGAGCTTTACGATCTGAAGTTTTTTATAGGTGCGGGCAGTTCCAAATGTTTCTATTTCGGTTAACCTTCATGTTTTAGGTCATTTTTAATTGCAGTTACCGCATGGCTGCAAAAAAAATTACTTTTCTACGCTCTAGACAACCTATTATCAAATAATAGCTTTTTTTCTTATAATATCTGTTCAAAACAATTGCTACTGCCTACTGTTTGTTCAAAACTGCATTTTTTTACATTCAAAACTATTTGAAATGCGAAAGGAAGAAGTTATCTTACCCAAAGAGCTTGCCATATTTACGATACCGCGCATCGTCAATGATGTGGACGGGCTGTAAAGTATGCATAATTTAAAAAAACTTAATCTGAAACTGTCGTCACAATAAATATTTGTTCGTTACATATTGCAACAAGTCCTCACGCCAAGATCTCCTGAACCGGCTTCCCTTTTCTCCGCTAAGCCCCACTTTGGGCGCTTGTCAATAAAGGAGTGGTGTACTTATTAACACAGGGAATACGACTGCCACCTTTACGCTGCAATCAACTACACTTTAAAGCACTCGACGATAATATGTCGAGAAAACTGAGTACTAAACTATGACCAAACTTTGGCCGTGCCTGTGCCTAAACGAAGAGCACAAGGCGCATATTAGAATTTAAAAGCTGCTGATTATCATAGATGGCAACGCTATGACTAAGCGCCGCAAAAAGATTGCAAGTTAACAATTTGTGCATTTGGCATAGCGGGTCTTTTTTTCTACCCTAAAATACATAGTATGTTTTCGGTTTGGGCTGCGCACTAGGCAGATCTCACTAACGCCTCGTATAATCATTAGTTTTGGATTTAACGCACAATCAACGTGCAACATTTACCCATTTAATTAAAATTTCATTGTGCAGCATTCTTCTCATTTATAACCAAATACACAAGAAGTAGTGGTTTTCTCAACGCATGCTGTTAGAAATTAATCGACTAAACTAGCATGATTTCAAAGCCAACTTAAAATGGCTACATGAATAAGCTGGGCAGTAAAAACATTATTCTGGCCTCTTCAATTAAATTCAATTATGGGGTTTTAGGTGCCAAAATCACGAACTGAATATGGGGCACGCCGTAGTGGGGGACTCCGGAATAATTTGGACCACTGGGGTTTCCGTGCACCTAAATTCTAAATAGGCGGGTGTTTTCGCATTGCGCCCCCAACGAAATGTGGCCGCCGTGGCCGGGATTTGATCCCGCAATCTCGTGCTTAGCAGCCCAACACCATAGCCACTAAGCAACCAGGGCGGGTGCCTTTTCAATTACATATAACGTGTTGAATAGAAAATTATCACATCCATTGTTACTTACATTGAATAAAAGCTTCATCGTAGGGCCGAATATGAGGGCAAATGGCTCCGATGGAATGTTTTGGTTCTTCCAGTAGTTGCGATTCCGAGAAGCATAGCTGCGAAATTAGTGAATAGTAAATAAATCCATATCAAATACTCAATAAATTTGCCTCCGCGTACAGTCAACCTTTTCGAAACCAATCTGATATCGCGGTGACGTCTTGTATTTTACGAGAAAACATTATCTTGCACATCGTAACAGAAAAGCGATCAAAAGAGCAATCAAGTTTTTAGAAACTTACATCGCCTATTTTAGCAATAGTGGTGGTTACACGTATGTACCGTTAAGTATTCCTCGGCTTCTACTGTATTTAAAAAAAATGTTCCAGTGCTCTGCTATGCCTAATGTGTTTCTAATGAAAAATGCATCACAAGAAAATACAATTCCTGTAAAGCAATAATTATTTAACATGATCAAATAATAAGTGCGATATCATGATTAGTTTGTCACAGGATTTAGTTGGTACTACAAACTTTGCGCTCTGATGGTCTGCAGCTTGCCTTGTGCACGGAACTCAAGCTTTAGGTTCCGAGCTTTATCCGTGGATAATTGCGCTATAATCATGGCTGGCATCGGCATGGAGACAAAATGCTGAAGGCTCCCAAAAAAGCTTCGCATCTGACTCAACGGCATCCACGTGGCATAGAAAAAACCTGCAATTAAATTTAATCCGGGGCCTTCCACTAAGGCGTCCCTCAACCCATTGTGCATCTTCAGGACTTTAAAGCCCACAATTCAATTTCAATTTGTAGGAACTTGACCTGGCGCACTTCTCTCGTAAAAAAAAAAAGACTCCGCATTAAGTTGGTGTCAGTTTACATCGCCGAGTTCACCGTCATTAGCAGAAAAGACTACATTGATATTCAACAAATCTAACTATCTTACTCCTGTTATAATGACCATGGGTCAATAACTCCAGACTTCCAGGGCACGCTGGCACATGTGCGCTGCAATGGAAAATATTACCTAATTCGAGATTGCCAGTTCTTCGGAAGCGACTGTAATTGGCTGGTATCAGATATAACAGAGAAGTAACTGACAGCCAGCATTAACATAGACGTTGCGGTTCATGACGGAATTCAACTAGTTGACGTGAATTGCACATGCTGATTTTCGTGTCTACTCCGCAATTGGTCGGGGGTGAAATTCTTCCAGTCTCTAGCTGCTTCCTGTTGTTGAACATTCGCTTTTTTGGGGGCATTCTATAGAATGTCAAAAGAATAGAATGCTTATCCCGCCTGAGCAACACGCATTATAATGTTGCTCAGGCGGGGTAAGTGCCAGCAACCATTCTACAAGGATGACACTGAAAGTATTATCATCACACCTAAACAGTACAAACGAAACGTTGGCGAATATTAAATCATTTAATGACTACGAATCATTACCCGTGCATAGAATTATTTCGTCCATATTCTGAACACTGGCGTGCCTATAACTTGGGAAAGGCAATAACACCGCTTGCTGCTGACATCCAAAACGTCCCGACACCCAGATTTCCTGACCATTCAGGAAAAAGTGAAACATAGAGAACTAATCCAATTCACTTTGTTGCGGCATCGGTCAAATTAGTTTAGACATTCCGCTACTTAGCATGTGGCACTTTATTCGCTATGAAGCACGAAATAAACGTAAGTACCCACAGGTAGAAAAGGACACAGACGGTCGCTGCGAGTATAAGCCATTCCGTCAATCCCAGGAACAACGCCATGCTGCACGCGCAAGGATAATATCACTTTTTGGTCTGAACACACTCCGTCGCGCTTGTGCGTGAGTGCTTGGGGGCCGCAGCACTCTCGCGAAGTAGCGAGGCCAACAGCAGCTGGAGACAACCCGTGGGCCGTGGCGCGCTTTGTGCCCGTAACGCTCGATACAGCAGCTGATAGAGAGACACGCAGAGAAATGACGTGTCGCGAACGAACGAGAGTAGCACGTAGTGAGTGAACGAACGGCGAGCAGTCATGGTTGCCTCCGGCCCGTAGCACAGGCATCGGCACTTGCGCATCCGGAGAGAACGTTACACCCGTCATCAAAAGTACGCAGACTAAGAGTTCCGCGAAAAAGATGAAATTCTTAGCAACACAGTCTGTCAACGTGAAATTGACGATCCTACTGTGATGCCAATTCATGAAAAAAAAGTGAAATACAAATGTTCTGTGGAATCTGTTGACAATAAAGACATGTTTTCGTTATTTGATGCATCTGATGCCGCAAAACAACTGGATGTCAAGCCAACCGAGAAGCGTATAAGTAAGAAAGAGAGAAAAGTTGATCGTATGTTGTGCTGCATTACAAGGACCTCAATGAAAAAAAATAAAAAAAAGAAAATAAAGCTGATATATATTGCTGAAGCGGACCTGATATAAATGGTAAACTCGGCGGTGGTGCAGTTCCACTCAAAGTGAAAGCTGGGGAAGAGCGGAGCAGTGATTCGCCGGTGTTTCACTTGTGTTTTCTCTGTGTTTATCTTGTTTTATTCTGTGTTTGTCTTGTGTTTAGCAATCTATAATTCGTTTTGCCACCTGTGCTAAGGCAACACTGGTGGCAAACCGCCACGCACATGGAGCCAAACTACCACGCACATGGAGTCAAAGCTTTGCTGATGATAGTTAAAAGTGATTTTAACGAATTTCTGTTAATTAATCCGCCTAATGCTTGATTATTCCTGTCTCTTAAATTATTCTGAATCATGTTAGTTTGTTTTTAACCGGTTTTGATCAATTATGCACTTGTTTTGACCCTGTTTAGAGCACTTGTTTTTGAGCGTTATCACGCGGTAGACGCCGATGCCGACAGCCCGGGTCCCTGAAGTACTCCGCACTTAAAAAAAGAACATCATGTCACCAGGTGCACGTCGTCGAGTGCAGCGCTCGCTGAAAGAGCTAAATGAAATACGAGCCGTTAATGAGACCTGCCTAGTGTGCAGCCCAAACCTAAAATGTACTGTGCATTTTACGGTACAAAAACTAACCCTCTATGCCAAATGCACAAGCACTAGCGATCTTCTGCGGCCCTTAGTCATGGCGTTGCCATCAATGATATCAGCAACTTTGAACATGCGCCTTGTGTTCTTCATTGAGGCACAGGCACCGCCAAAATTCAGTCATAGTTAAGCACTCGCTTTTCTCGATATACTATCGTTGAGTGCTGTAAGTTGTAGTGGATTGCTGCTAAGGTGGCAGTCTTATTACCCATGGTAACAAGTACACCTCACCTTTACTGACAAGCGCCCAAAATGGGGGTTAGCGCAGAAAACGAAGCCGGTTCAGAAGATCTTGGCGTGAAGGCTTGTTGCAATATGTTATTAACAAATATTTACTAAGGCGAAAGCCTTAGGTGGCTCTGTTGGCGGTGCCCTTGGCGTGACCTTGGCGAAACGGCGCCGTGACAAAAAATGACCGACGCCGCGAAGAGTGAAATGACGTCAACAAATGCTCGGATTGACGTCACATATCTCAGGGATGTCCCTGTAAACAAAGTAAATTCGTAGCTTTGAAAAGAAAATTTGGTACATTTCGTTCTGGGTTTGAATCGAACCCAGACCACCGTGGGGTGAGACAGCCACGCTTTCCTGAAGCCACGGCTGCTCCACGGTTCTGGCTCATTAAGGGTGTGCGCAGTGCGTGCCTGATTGCACACGTCACGTGGTCAAAGAGACGCGCTCGTGCCACTGCTCGTGCGTTCGTCGTCTTCTTCCACAGCTGGCTCGGACGCCACTCATCATGCCAGCGTTCGCATACTGCCCCTTCCTCTGCGAAGGCGCTGACGGCACTGGCCCACTACCAGTAGGTGCCGCGATTTCGGTGAGTTCTGTCGTGCCACGAGCGGCCGTGGTCGTGCGCTCCGATGGCCATTTCCCACAATTCTTCATAAACATATCTTAATCGCGACAAAAAGTGTGCCAGGTATGCAGTCAGGATTTCGCCTTAACGTTTTACAGACGCGTAACACTTTTCTTTTTGTAACGAAAGTTTCAGATTTTATTTTATTTAATTATGCTTAATTATGCCGCATAAATGACGATGCGCGGTATCGTAAATATCACAAGTTCTTTGGCTAAGACAACTTCTTCCTCTCGCATTTTAAGTAGTTTTTAATGAAAACAAATTCATTTGTGAACAAAGAATAGGCGGTAGCTATCTTGTAACATATATCGAAATGCCAACTATTATTTCATGACACGATGCCTCGAGCGTAGAAAAGTGTGTGTGTGTGTGTGTGTGTGTGCGTGTGCGTGTGCGTGTGCGTGTGCGTGTGCGTGTGCGTGTGCGTGCGCGTGTGCGTGTGTGTGTGCGTGTGCGTGTGTGTGTGCGTGTGCGTGTGTGTGTGTGTGTGCGTGTGTGTGTGTGCGTGTGCGTGTGTGTGTGTGCGCGTGTGTGCGCGCGCGCGCGGTTCAACCTCCAGCGCTGGCTCGGCTCCAATGAAGGTCGCTGAAGGTGGATCATACGTGAGGGCAAAATCCCGCCTGCTCCGCGGGTCAGACAGTCACGTGATCACTTGTATCCGGTGCAGCCAAGTTAGGTCGCATTCCCACAGCTGGAGCGCCATTTGCGAAATCCGCATGCTTACTCTCGACTCCAACGCTTACCAGCTGCGCGTTTGCATAATCGGCGTGCTCTATATTCCATAGCGCTGTGAATCCCTCAACAAGAGCCAAAAAAGTGACGGTTGCCTCTTCACTTAGCGTTTTCTTGTGCACCTCACTCATGTTGAGGTCGCGCAGGCTGCGCGGTCTGAGTAAATAGAAATGCGCGCGCAACCACAACTCGCCTTTCCCGCTGCACCACAACAAAAGCACATGCGGTCACTGCTGCACAACAAAAACACACGTGGCTTCAAGCCGACAACACGCTATCGTAGCCACGCGAATCCGCCCAATGTTGACATATTTGACGCTGACTACGCTAAATTGAGGTCAGACGACCGCCAAACGGACGGACGGAAATACCGGCGAGCATTTTTAATCCGGACCGCGAGCGGAGGAGGCCGGATTATAGGCACGGGCGGCACTATTTGATGACGGGCGCGTCACGTGATACGCCATTCCGCTGCGAAAATTCCTCCTCCGTCCGGTCGTGTGAATGCACCTTAGCGAGCACGCGTTTAAATCGCAGCAGAGAGAGAGAAAGGAGCAAGAAAACACTAGGGGAAAGGATAAAGGAAAGCAGAGGACACCTGCAATGAACGCAACTCTCCAGGCCAATCGTGACGCTGGCGGGTTTTTGCAAATTATGCACCTCACCAGCAGCCACCGCGCAGGTTGCGTCAAAGGCCTTTTATTTTTTTATTGCAACTGCGCACGCACCTGGGCCGCTATTTTGTAGCGATGCGTTATGCTTTATTCTATACTAGTCTTACCATCCACCGCACACGGCCGGCTGATCCTGTTCATAACGGGAGCGGACCGTCGCTCTGACCACTGACCAAGCGCGAAAAGGCATTAGCATCGGAAAGGCATCGCTACAAAATACCGGCCCTGGTGCGCTTTGATACTGCGCTTCTACTGCGTTATATTGGCTCGCTGTTCTCGCAGCACTAGTGTTGTGCTAGCGTCAAAAGTGAACGCACACGTGGCCTGCCTATTTTATATTTTTGAAATTGTATTTAGGCCAGACAGGGAAAGCAGAGAGGGTATTTGTAGCGTTGTTCGTAAGTTCCATATCAGGGGCAATACGAAAATGATGCTCCTTGTAGTTTGCCTGCTGATTTACTCCCACTGCGTTGTTTCTTCCGGAGGGAGGTGGAGGGGAGTATTGCTTTTCCTTGTGCTCCTCCCATCCGCTCAGAGGAGCCTCAAGTTGGGCGCCTGTCCTGTCCTGTTATTCTTCTTTGTATTCGTGTTTATTCGCTATACCTTTCACCCGCCAATATGAACCAACTCACTGTTTGCTAGGCGAGTTGGTTCATTAAAAAATTAAATTATGCGGTTTTACGTGCCAAAACCACGATCTCATTATGAGGCACGGCGCAGTGGGGACTCCGGAAATTTGGACCACCTGGGGTTCTTTAACGTGCACCTAAATCTGCGAAAACACCCGTGTACTTAGACTTAGGTGCACGTTATAAAGAACCCCAGGTGGTCCAAATTTCCGGAGTCCCCCACTACGGCGTGCCTCATAGTCAGATCGTGGTTTCGGCACGTAAAACCCATAATTTAATTTCTAATGAACCAACTCGCCAGCAAACAACGTTACTGAAGTTCTCGCGTTGACACCAAACCAACATTTTTCTATGCAACATCTGCACGCAGTGTGCAACATTTGCTCACTGTAACCAAAACGTTGTCCAACAGCATGCATTTGGATAGTCAAACTGGTTAAAACTTTGTCGATTCTTTTTTATTGATGTTAGTTACGACACAGCAGGAGCAACCAGTCATTAATAAGACCGTGACTCGAATCGAGCAAGAGTGCGGTCGTCAGAGAGACCCCTGTAGATGCACTGTCGTTGCTAACCTTTGGGTGACAGCCGAGTTCTATGCAAGTGTCCCTGAGGCGTCTGGTAACAAGACTCTGTGACACATGACCGCCGCTCGCAACAGGCAGCGCCGGGGCATCTTGGAGCCATAAGGTTGAAGAGATGGGCATGGCACCTTCTTGGAAAGTAGACCGACCGCCAAGCACACACGTCTGCAGCTGCATGGGTGACTGAGGGGGGTTGTGTTTTACTCCAACGGTTCAGTCATCTCATCCGATCACGGGTTTCTAGAGGCGAGGGCCTGTAGCCTCGAGCGACGATTTGCCTCAGAAAGAACTGACGTGTGTCGTGTCTGTTGGATCTTGTGGCGCTGTTTTTTCATAAACCTCGCTTTCGCGGTCGATAACCTTATGCCGATAGCACAGTAAAAAGACACAGGTTATTTATTTATTTATTTATTTATTTATTTATTTATTTATTTATTTATTTATTTATTTATTTATTTATTTATTTATTTATTTATTTATTTATTTATTTATTTATTTATTTATTTATTTATTTATTTATTTATTTATTTATTTATTTACAGAGTACCTACATTGCCATAAAGGCATTACGTAGGCGAGAACAAAACATAACCAGTAATACAGAAAAGCTTTTGCACAGATATACTCACAAACAGAGCACTACAATAGCATTTAGAGAAAGACATATAAGTAAGGTGAAACAAACAGCTTTTCAGGATATGTAACATACAGTTGTTTTAAAAGAGCGCCGTCACAGCGTAGAATAGAATAGTTCGTTATTTGACACATTTACTGTATCATTTGATAAACTGTTCCATAGTCTAATTGATTTGGAGAAAAAGGAGTAATACGAAGTGTTTGTTCTGCAGTTATAAGCTGACATCTTTTTGTTGTTATCACAGCGAGTCGATATGTAATCTGGTTCGATTGATACCTGTCTGATTGTTATATATTCGGTGCAATAGTCTGAGCCTTACATATGTAGCAGATCCCATCCTAAAGTGGCCTTCATTTCGGAAACGCTAGAGTACGGGCTGTAATTATTACAAACAAACCTTACTGCTTGGATCTGTAGTGAAAACAAGATCAATCTTCTCAATCTTGTACGGACTATTTGATCTCGCTGCATTGAGAGTACGTAATTTGAACTGAAGTGGTGGAGAAGCGTTTTCGGCTCCCCAGATATGTCCCGCTCTTTTTTAGAAAAAATCAGGGCAGAAGGAGAAAATGAAGAGGAGGAGCTGACTCTCTGTGGAGGCTCAGCTGCAAACTGAGTGAAGTTTGCCGAACCCCCGGCTAGATGGTATGTCTAATCCGGATCGCTGCAGAGAAATCGGACGACATTGATTTGAAGCGACTGACTTCTTATAATTTTACAGGCACGTCACAGATAGCAGCGCCTGTACCTCTCTGTGCGTATGGACAAACGAAGTCCAGATAAAACACCATTAAAGTTTGGGGTTTCGAATATGTGAATAAATGGCGGCTTTCGATGTACTCAATGTCGTCAAGTGGTTCGTTTAGCTTCATGACTATGTTTTGATATGGTCTAATAATAGTACTAATATTTGGTTACAAAACGTCTATATAAATGAAAATATAATGGGAGAAAGGGGTTGCCAACTAGCATCGCAGAGGGTACGCAAAAGTCTCGGAATCATTTTTGACCGCCCGGCGTTCTTTAGGTCGCACCTAAATCAATGAACACCACGGTTCGTGCATCCGTTCATGCGATCACAGTTCATGCATCCCGATCCGATCCGAATGCAACCGCCGCGGTCGCGAATTCAACCCGCGATTTCGGGCTGCGCATCATAAGTTCCCTAGCAGTGCAGTTCACGTTTGACTAGTTGTATCACAGCGAAGGTGGTAGGCTCTAGTTGGTCGGTATTTTTCGTGACCCCGAGCGGGGTGCTCACACAAAAATGTTGGCCGATCCCGGAGACAGGGTGCTGCTTCTCCAAGAGTCATCTCATGACGTCATCAAGTGACGTCATCGCGTGACTTTACGTTTGACGTGATGACGTGATCAGGGGATATTGCGACGAGACGATTCCTTTATCGCGTAATGTAACGTTTGACGTGACGATGTGATCACGCGGCTTTTGGTGTGATGACGTCATCACGCGACGTTTGAGGTGATGACGTAATCACATTTAGTCATAATGTCAAACGTGACGTTAACACTTACTTTCAAGGGTTTTGGTACCATCGGTTGTTAACGCCGGATTTTCCGCTTCATGGGTTATATAGTGATTACGTATTTGTAAAGAATACCTCCCTCAGCAGTTGTAGTGGCGGTTTACCACGGGTTCGCTGGACATCCAGTTTCTCAGCGCCGAGATGATGAGTCCATTTAACAGCGGAGCTTTTCTTAGTCAACCCTTCGCCGTCTGTCCGGCGTCACGCAGGTCACCTGACCATGAAAGGATGAGAGCCGCGCCAGGGGAGGGCAGGTCACGTGACCAGCAGAGGAGGAGAGGCGTGCTGGTGGAGGAGCCGACCAAGGAGAGGGCGCGGGCTGGGGGGAGGAGGCGACCAATAAGAGGCCGCTCTTGGCGCGAGGAGGAGAGGCGATAAGAGAAGGTGTTTCTGTGCGGCGCGCCCTTTCGGAAAACGCGCAACGCTTAGAGCTGCTGCCGACGCCGTCCGCGTTTCCCCGCGTTCGCACCGAACGCGCGCGGTGTTCGTGATAGGAAGCCTACATGCAAGCGCTGTTTCCTGGTCCGTGAGTGCAGCCAATGCCTCTGGCGGTGGCTCGGAAGGTTTCTACCAGAAAACTGGACACTCGTCGAGTAACGTCGGAAGTCGCTGCCTCTTCTCGCCTCGCAACGTTTCAATATAAGCTCCTGTTGTAGATCTGTGTTTACTTGTGTTTACGCAATTACATTACGTGCAGCACATGCACATGTAACACTCGTAACACTAGGTTGTAACTAACACAGCTTCGCTGTTCGACCATCTTCACGGAGTGGAAGGGCGATAATTTTTTTAACGGCAATCTTTTCTTGTTTATTTCCTTCTTTTTCACTTGTTGAAAGAGAATTTTGAAATTTCAATCTGTGCGACAGAACACAACATGTATTGCTTGTTTTCAAACATGGACAGGGATTTCGCGTTAAATAAAGTACTTCTTTCTCTCCTTTCTTGGGTTATCGGTAGCACCTTAATTATTAAAGCGAAAGCCTTAAATCTCTATGTTTCCAGGTTTGTGTGAGTTACAGAAACAAATTAACGCCCTTCCACTCGGTGCAGGCAAAGCAGCCCTTGCAGACGCTTCCAGCGTCACGCCCCGCAGCAGCTCGGCGAGCGCAGCAGATTCACAGCGAATTGTGTTTCCCATAATTCCTAATGCGATGCGATCGCGTTTACATGCACTGCGAAAGTCGACTTACTCGTTTCAATCCACCCCTGTCTGGCGCATTAATGTGACGCGCTTTTCTAGCGCATTAGCCCGGTTTACATGGATGCGATGCGCTAGAAAGTTGATGTGATGTGATGCGATGCTCCAGTTGTCGCATTCATGTAAACGCGGCTTAAGAACAGCTTCACTCTTAAAAATTTAGTGCCATTCCATTCTGTGAAGGTAGATGACCAGCTAAGCTGTGTATGTGTTTATTGACCGTTGCTCTGTTGAAACGTTTCAAGTTTGCGGGATCGGGGCCACATGAATGGTTCGAATTTCTTTCGGCCTCGCGGTCCTGGCGTGCAGCACGCTTACGCTGGGCGTCCGCGGCCAATCGCAGGGCGCATGCTAGCGCTAACGCGCTCACGTGGCCGCCACGGTAGCTTTGTCCCGTAATGAAGCACGCATAAGTTCTCGCCAAAAACATGGTGTAGTGCACCAGTTTTTTACGATCCCGAAGTTCACAAACGCCTCCATCGCGACGTTTTCATACGACGCTACAAGGTGGCGCGACGCGTCTGAATTTGTTAGGGAGCCTACATGCAAGCGCTGTGTCACCACCCTACAACAGCGCTTGCATGTAGGCTCCCTAGAATTTGTTTTACGATCCTGAAGTTTAAAAACGACACCATCCCGACGTTTTCATACGGCGACGCGTCTGAAATTGTTTTACGATCCCGAAAAGCAGGGGCTAGAATGGGGAAGTGTGTTGAACGCGCCGGCTCGCGCGTGCCCCTTTGGGAGGAAACCGCCAGGTGGCGCTGACACACGCTTATACGTACATCAAGGGGCTTTACTTATACGTAGGGAGCCTACATGCAAACGCTTGCATGTAGGCTCCCTACTTATACGTCGGCCGCGACGGCGGCTAGCAGCCGCAGTGCAAGGGCGCTGCGTGGAATGCGATCGTCCGCGCGCGCAGCCGAATATGCAATAACAAAAAAGAAAGCTTCGTAATATGAATTCTCGTTCGTGCATGGCGGCAAATGGCGATAGAGTTGCTATGCTAGTCCTTTTGTAATTGAAAGGCGGCTAGGTAACAATCCGGTTGAGCGTGCGTCGATGGTAGAATGTAGCTTGCTTTAGACGATTTACTTTTTCTTCTTCTTTCTGGGGTTTTACGTGCCAAAACCAGTTCTGATTATGAGGCACGCCGTAGTGGAGGGCTCCGGATTAATTTTGACCGTGCACCTGAGGTTCTTTAACGTGCACTACAACGCAAGCACACGGGCGTTTTTGCATATCGCCTCCATCGAAATGCGGCCTCCGCGGCCGGGATTCGATCCCGCGATAATGTGCTCAGCAGCGCAACGCCTTAGCTGACTGAGCCACCCCGGCGAGCGGACGATTTACTCCGGCTGACACGTTAACGAACGCTAAGCAAGAAAATTCCCAGTGGTAACTCGGTATCAAACATTTTATTTTTTGACGCACTGTTTACGCAAACATCTAATTTTTGATGAGTGGCTCAAAATCCGAATGGTTTGTTTTAACAAACCATTCTTCGTCATCGATTATTTTTTTGCTACGCGACGCACCTGAACTGGTGCTTTTCTTCTCACGAGAAAAAAAAATGTTTTAAATTGTTCACAAACAGTTCAAACAGAACGTTGTCAGCCTTATATTATTCTCTGCTAAGTGACGCGACTGAGCTTCAGGTGCTTCTTTTCACGGGAAAACTCTCTCTTTGTTGAGTGCCTTCGTGTAGAAGGGAAAACGGATGACCAAAAATAATTTTGTAACTCGGTTGGTAAGGCTGGGGAGTAAAGCTCCGTTAACTGGCTTGCCCGATGACCTTCCAGAATTCAAAGAGGCGGCCCGAAAGAACCATTCAGTGCGTTGCTTTGAAAGTTTCTACAAATAGGAACCCACTATCAAGAACGTGCTGACGAAATTTACAAGTTGTAGGGTCACTGAAGGAACCAAAGGAAATTATTATAGTTGTACTAATTGGGATGCCCCTCTGAATAGACCCTTTCTGTAAGAGAATAAATCACTATATCGGATTTAAAATTTATTTGTAGGATTTGAGTTCGTACTTGATCGAACATGCTGCAAAGTTCAAGACTTGTCAATTAAGAGAATCTAGATTAAGAATTTGATTAAAGTGCAGCGGGAGCCACGAAGGCGCCCGTTACAGTATCCAAAGAAGCTAAAATTGTCGCAAATTGTCGCAATGAGAGAACCTGAAACTTTGCACACTTGCAGGTCACCTATGCATTGAAGCGCTCTTTAAATGCTGGCCTAATTTCGTGTTTGTAAACGTTAATTTCAGACACTTTTACTTGCAAAAGCGCGGGCTTTCATGGTCACCGACAGCGGAAAGCGGTGCGCATAGGGAGTATGACGTCGCTCCGCCAGCTCATGTGGCGCCGCGCTAGTGCTTTTGTCAGAGTTCGGAAAAGTACGCATGTGGCAGAAGCGACGGCGTTACTAGAGAGCGTTGGTACATACAGTATAGCGTACAGCAGCAAACGTATGGACTTGAGGCTCATTCACACAGGCGACTGGCAGTGGTCGCGCGACCAAGTTGGTCGCAAAGCGACCAGTCGCAAATGGTCGCTTTTCTCGAAAAGCGACCATTTTGGGCCAGTCGCTCGCTGCTCGATTTTTTTCAGCCGCGCGCATGTGCTCAACCAATCGGCGCCGCGCTGAAAGTGATGTATGAGTTTTCATCCGGCGTCCTCCAAGCTAAGTGCAATGTCCACGCCACCGTGCCGGCCAATAATTGTTGTCTTTCCTTGTGATGCTGGGGCGCAGAAGTTGCGGCAACGTGCCGAATGTACGCGGTCGCATTCGTTGGAAGCTAAACAGCAGGAAAAGAAAGCACAACACAAACCCCTTTTTCCAGCTGCCGTTCGTTGGATGAGCACGCCGCCCAAAGTTCAACAGCGAGTGAAGAGCTTCGCTTTAATATTATGCACCGATTCGCATGCAACGCGAACTAGAAAGTACAACTTACTCTCGCTGATACTCCTCGGCTTGAGTGCGAAGTTAGGGCGTGGCCGGCCACTTCACGCGAGCGGAGACACGGGCGCACCCACTAGCGTCGCGTTTTCTTCGGAGGCTTCCGCGCTGCCACAGCTGACACCACGGCAAAAGACACGAGCACAGGGACAATGTCTTCCTCTTCGCTCGAATCAAAATCCAGCCATCGCTCGAATCAAAATCTATGGCTGTTGCCGGAACGCGAAACCAATGTAAGTATGTACATGTACATACACAGTGCCAGCGAAGTGCGCGCGAACTGCGTAAATTCCTGGAGTTCTCGCTGAGAACGATAATCTCCGGGATTGCGACTTGCAGGTCGCGCTCAGCCGGGCTTGCCGGTGTGAACATCAGTCGCCTTCGGTCGCTTTTTGGTCGCGAGTAGCAATTGGTCGCTCGACCTCCTCAAGTTGCCGGTGTGATTGAGCCTTCAGTGTTAGCGTTGCGTGATACACACAGCGCATGCCCAGCACCTAAGCGACGCTAACGTTCTTGCGAACATGCCCTATTTTAGGAGGAGTCCCGAGTAGAGGAACATTGAAGCAGCCATCGAAGTGACCGTACACCTCGGACCTGTCAAGTCGCCTTCGTGTACTCTTTAGCCTATTCCTTCCGAAATGATGCACGTATTTGCTACATATTTGTGTTATGATGCTTCGACAGCAACCTATTAGTGACAATTCTTCTTCTGCCAGGTGGCACTGACACACGCTTACACGTCGGCCGCGACGGCGGCTAGCATCCGCAGTGCAAGGGCGCTGCGTGGAATGCGATCGTCCGCGCGCGCAACTGAATATGCAATAACAAGAAAAAAAAAAGAAAGCTTCATAATATATAATCTCGCTCGTGCATGGCGGCAAATGGCGATAGCGTAGCTATGCGAGCCCTTTCGTAATTAAAAGGCGCCAAGGCAACGATCCAATTGAGAGCGCGTGGATGGTAGAATGTAGCTTGATTTAGACGATTTACTCCGGCTGACACCTTATCGAACGCAAAGCAAGAAAATTCGCAGTGGTAACTCGGTATCAAACATTTTATTTTTTGACGCACTGTTTACGCAAACAACAAATTTTTGAAGAGTGGCTCACAATCTGTTTAAAACAAACCATTCTCCGTCATCGATTATTTTTTGCTACGCGACGCACCTGAACTGGTGCTTTTTTTCTCACTAGAAAAAAAAATGTTTTAAATTGTTCACAAACAGTTCAAACAGAACGTTGTCAGCCTTATATTATTCTCTGCTAAGTGACGCGACTGAGCTTCAGGTGCTTCTTTTCACGGGAAAACTCTCTCTTTGTTGAGTGCCTTCGTGTAGAAGGGAAAACGGATGACCAAAAATAATTTTGTAACTTGGTTGGTAAGGCTGGGGCCATGCGGTGCACAGCCCAATATGACGTCGTTTTTCTGCACACAGTAGACAAGCTCTTCCAAGCTGTCACTGTTCAGCTCGTTGTAACTGAACCACATCGAAAACAGTGGTTTCAAGGGCGTCTATACAAATGAGAAGAGCTTCTCCGAAGGGTGAATGAGGCCCCCATTGACGCAGAACTTGGTGAACATCGCCACCTGGTCGATGGCTTTGCCGGTGGCACCAAGGAGCTCGTCAAAACATTTCTTGCACACAGAATACAGGGTATATATTTACCCTGTCATGCAGAAGTCTAGCCGCGAGTCGCTCATCTTTTCAGGGTAATCATGGTCGGGTAGCATTGCGGATTCAAAACGACACACTGGTGGGCTAGTTGGTATGACATTATTTACAAAGTAGCGCATGAAGCACACGGACGGCGAAAGATACAGACGGGACACAGCGCTAAGAACTGAGTGTTTGTCGCGTTAGGCGCCTGTGTCAGTTGAACTTCTTTGCTCTCGTCCAATAAACACTCAGTTGTTAGCGCTGTGTTCCGTCTGTTGCTTTCACCGTCCGTGCGCTTCTGCGCTATATACTGCGTAAATAAAGCATTGTGGACTTCTTTATCATGTGAGAAGTTTCTTCAACCTTCCCACTATCCAGCAGTGCGTCCAGTTCATGGTCTGCATCCTCAATGCTGAGGAGAAGTGTCAGATCGCCCCCTTCACAGTTTCCACTGCTGGGAGCTTTGACCAAATCGTATAAACTAAGACAGTTCACGGTGAGCAAAAATTGGGTAGCAGTACGATAGTAGCATCCAGACACGAAACAATGTTTTCGCACCATTAGTACACATATAACCTTGCTGTAGCACAAGAAGAAACGAACGTAACTTTCTACAGATCAGGGTGGGCGGCGTCACTGAAGCAGCACAGCCGGCGCGACTCGCATCGGACGACGTGTCAATGACAGCGCGCGCCCCCTCGCGGTTCCTTACCGGCGCCTTCAAGGCGCCCCATAGGCGCTGCGTGCCGCTCGGCACACTTCCCCATTCTAGCCACTGTAGTTTAACAACGCCGCCATCCCGACGTTTTCACACGACGCCACAAGGCGGTGTGAACGCCTCCATCCCGACGTTTTCATACGATGCCACAAGGTGGCGCGATGCCAATAAATCATCATCATGTTTTACGATCCCGATGTTTAAAAACTGCTGGCTCTCCCGTAATCGAGAGTAGATGTAAGCATGAAATGGCTACCATATGGCGTCTTTTGCTACCTGTGGTGCCGCCGCCTTAAACCACGTTTCTTCTGGCAACAGTCCAGAGCGTCTGTCGCCACTCTTTCTTCTTTACGCGTCGAAGTGGTCGGCTACAAATTCGCGGCCTTAGGTTCCCTGTATCTGCACTTTGCACGTCGCTATTGGAAATGACAAAGCTTCAGCGCACTAGAAGTTACAGCTTGAGCCTTCGAACGTATCACTAAGCTTTAGTTTTTTTTCACTGTACCGGTTACTGGCGGATATGCCAGAAAGCGATGCGCAACGCAAGCACGTATTTCTACCTTTTACCGACCTTTCGGCATCGAGTGAACCTATGGGCAGACGGAAACTTGTCTCGTTGTTTCCAGTTATCTATATTAGACCTCCGGCACCATCGCGCCTTCCAATATAGGCTATCTCGGGAACTACTATCAGACGAGCAGGTGTTCTTGAGCAAGCGACCTAAGTGCGACTCGAAATAAATGCAGTAGATATCTGATAAGGCTCGCAATGGACAGAGTTCTAATAATCTTTATTTCATATATCTTGGCGTCATCGAAAATGTAAACGTATATGAACAACTATTGCGTTTATAATGGGGTGCCTCTTTTCTGCAAATAGGTGAAATAAGACGAAGTCCTGGTGATGTAGCCCCTTGAATAGCTGCTCACTTATATCCTTGTGGCTTAATAGACATCTTTTCGGCAACTAAGATTCAACGGCCTCTTGTTACGTCCTTTTCCGGATTCCCAGTGTGATGTCCTTTGCGGTGAGCAGTCTAAACCCATTGTGGAATTCCAGGGGAACCTACCAAGAGAGAGAGAGAGAGAGAGAAAGAAAAAAACAGACTTTGTTAACATAGGGCGACATCGGATAATCTGCAAGTTTAAGCGGTGATTTACAAGAAGGTTCAAACGTGCAGGCCGCCATACATATAGCCTGTAGGATTAGGCTGCCTAGCACAGTACAGAAATTTTTGGAGAGCGTCGGCAAAGCCGCTTGACCTGCACCGGATTTATATCAGGCGATAATTGGTGATTATGACAATAGCACGTTTGCAAGGAGAACGGTTGTATGTGCTACGAAAGTTATGCCGTCATGATTTACTGTGATGACTCCACACGGCAGCCAGCTATAAACCACCCTGTTGTTTTGCATACTGCCGACTGTGGTTGTCACCTAGCGCACTATACCGCGTTCCTTATTGTTTTTTTTTTTTTGTTTTTTTTTGTTTTTTGTTTTTTTTTTTTTTTGAAAGGCTGTCGCACGAAGACTATGCGTGATGTTTGTTTGCCTGTTTACATCGTTCTTTTTTGTTCTTGTTTTTTCCTTTTACCTGTGTACTACCGATCGCTTGGCTTATCATGTGCTGCAATGGGCGACATATTTCCGGTGGGTCGTGTGTCCGAACATCAGAAAGCCCACAGAGCCCTTCTATCATTTTTTAAGGCGATAAAGCTAGACTCACCTACCATTTCGCTCCAATTTTGTGCTAATTTGTAGACCATTTGGCGGGCGTCAAAGGGCCCCTAAACCACCTCCGATTTTTTTTTCTTTTTTTACTTTTCAAGTAAGCACGCCCATCGAGTTCAGAATTCCGTCACGATCAACGATGCGAAACGCGGCAGCGCTACGCGCCGCCAGTGCGCCACAAAATAAAAAAAAACAATGCCGCCCTCCTCTGCGGGGCCTTTCCGATATCCCCAGCGGTTGTCGTGACGTCACCAGGGTGCATCTGTTGATGTCACGACGATGTCGATTGGTCGAACAAGAACCCTACGACTTCCGGTTAGTCTGCTAGCAGGTACGCGCGCTTCTTGCTCTTCCTCGTCGTGTTGCTCGCTTGTGCGCACTTGCGAATCGGTAATTACAGCCCGCAACGCAAGTGAAGAAAATACTGTAGTGAACGCCATCCGCGCGCCGCTATAAATGGCCCGCGTTTAAATGGCTAGTTTATAGCGCCACTCTTGAACACCACGTCAAGAACCTGAAAGGCAAGTCTGTTGGCGCACGCGCCTCCCCATGTCTCGTGAGAGAATAAGAAAAGTGGATTCTTTGTTTGGAACTCATCGCTCACGGTCTCATTGTTCTTCGCCTGCGCTAGCAACCAACGGTGGTGACCCGGACGTGATGTTCAAGAGTGGCGCTATAAACTAGCCATTTAAACGCGGGCCATTTATAGCGGCGCGCGGATGGCGTTCACTATACAGTATTTTCGATATTAGCGGCACCGTCGGCTGCGATGCGCGCACAGCCGAACCAGTCGTCTGCCGTCGGTAGCCGTGCACTGCATCTGAGTTCGACAAGTATCGGAGCTCTCGTTCGTGTTTAACGTTTCACAGTGGATATCATTTTTCATAAAATGTGCAGTTTACGCCTCACTTTATCTAGCGTAAATTATTTTTCTTGGAATAGAAACTGCAGTCGATGTATGCGTCACCGGTGGCAGAGACGCGAAGTTTCGCGGTCGTCGATTGGCCCGTCGGTCGTGCGGTGGGCGGTGCGCCGGCCGAACTGCCGTGTATACGTTGGACATCTCTCGTGCGGCAGACGTTCTACGGCACCGGAGGGCGCTTCGTTTGTCGCTAGCGTGGACGTGCCTTAACCGGAAGTGGACAGTGTTTCAAATAGCGTGTTGGCCATGAGGTATATGTCACGTGACATTTGGAGAAGCACTCGGCGAGGAGGAGACCAGCCGATGAACGGAGCGTAGCGAAGGAAAGAGCGAAACGAGCGAGGGCCGTGTTTCGCTCATCGAACGCGTGTAACTCCGGGCACCATGTCGAAAAATTGTCGCGGCTACGAGTTTGTTGCAGAGTCGTGCGCAACTGGAATACCACAACTAAATTGCGACATCTGGGTGGTTTAAAGGCCCTTTAAGTGCCGCCTGAGGAGTGTGTGACGCACATGCATGTTTTATTCTCGTGTTGCTCTACAGCAACCCCCCCCCCCTCTTTCTTTGTCATTTTCTCTCACTGTTAATGTCTCTCGTGTTCTTCACTCACTATTCTTTTTCTATGTACCTTTTCTCTTGCAGAGCCGGCAGGCGGGGACCCCTCCCGGTAGCAGTTACTAGCTAGCTCGCATCGTCTTCTCTGGGATTGTATTTATGTGAACAAACCAAATAATAATAATAATAATAATAATAATAATAATAATAATAATAAAATAATAATAATAATAATAACCTGTACATGAGAAAAGCAATCGTACTTTGTAAGAAATCAAGATTCTTGACTAACATGAGCGCCACCGCCTTAAAAGCACTGATACGTTACACGAAAGAGACCAGATTTCGCCACAGACTGCGCACTGTGTGGAGCTGTACGTTTCCGTGCTTGACGCGAAGCCACATATTCGCATTAAGATGGAGGCTTGAAGTAACACGAAGACAAGACACCTTGTCGAAACATTGGGGCCAGTCGGAGGCCTTCCTCCTTCGCCCACTGTTCATCACTGTGTGTGACAGAATCTCGTTGTGTGTGAATGTGTGACACGTTGACAGCGTTCATATTATAGTGTTATGGTACATTCGACTGGTCGCTTTCCAGCACCCTAGAGGTGCGGTTTACACTCGGCTCGTTGAAATCGAGCGGTCGGAACAGATTCGACTGGTTCATGCACAGCGCTCGAAGGTGCTCTCACCTTCTAGCTGGTAGCGCGAGCGAGATAAGAAAGAATCTCGATCACATAGCCACACCAAGTGCTCTGGGAGCAGCTCAACGTTCGGCATTGGCAGGCTTTCGCTCCACCCTCTAGAGGGCTCTGTATAGCTGCAAACCGAGTTGTACGGTAGGAACCAGTCGAATGGGCCATTATGTTCATAAAATAAAGAAAAAAATTAGAGCATCACGTCAGGCACTGAGCGTTCGCAATGCAACCTCCTCTGAAGCCGTTTTTCCATGCGTTCACTCGCCAATTGTGCGCATGGCGTGTTGAATTCTGGGAAAATCACGTTTAGCTCGTGGTAGGTTTTAGTGCCTTAGCCGACTGCAGCCGCTGTCTCCAGACCGTGTCATTCGCTTCCTGCTCGTCGCATTTAGAGTTACTAGAAATAACCGCTTGCCATCACTTGCTTTAATTGCTTTCCCATGATTGCTTATTTTTATGTTAGAAGACAATGTCTTAATTCCTTGGCGAGTTGCCCCCACTTCGTCTTATCCGGTATGTCTGTTTCTAACCTCTTTCGTGGGCCGATCCCGGAGATAGTGCGGTACCAAAATGCGGGCTGATCCCGAAGCTAGGAAACTCTTAAAATTTAAGCCGATTCCAAAGGTAATGTAGCCAAAAATTTAATCAGTCTGACACTCCTCCTACTCCCCTCACACGGGGGTTGACGTCATGTTGTACCGGGCGCAGTGACTCCGCCCCATTATCAACCCCAACTCACTCAGGAAGACAGTCTTTCAGCGACTTCAACTAGATGTTGAATCGCCTTCCTTTTTTTTTTTTTTTGTTACTGAGAGAATGCAAGATTCTCACGTGACGCTTCCTCCTAATATTCTGCCTTCCGCCGTGCCTATTTCATTCCTAATTTTTCTTCCCCATTTTTTTTCTCTAATTTATTATACCCGTTTTCCCTTTATCCAGTATGTGGTAGCCAGCCAGAGAGAGGGGTGCGGAGGTATTAATGAAAACAAAGGAGAGGCCGGCCGATAGAAGTCAGCCGGATTCATCTTTGAATAACCTCTCCGTCTTTCAGTTTCTCCCGTTCTTTCTTGCTCGCATTGTCGACTGGTAAGCTGTTCGACAATGCGAACACGGAAGAACAGAAGCATGGCAAAACTCAAAAGCGTTCGCATTTACCTTGGTCTTTTCAGTACGAACCAGCCTGACGCTGCGTACGGCGTGCATCACGCACAGCTTGACGGTCTGCAGGGAGAACCGCATGGCGATGCAGTTGCGTGGTCCAGCACCGAACGGAAGGTACGTGTACGGCTGGATGGAGCCGACGTTCTCCTCGCTGAACCTGAGGCACACGCGCAAGAAACGTGAAGAGTATAATGGAACGTGTCTAGACCACAAACTGGGGCACGCGTAACTGTTCTAAGTAGCTTAATAGAATACAGACACGACATTCTGGACTCGTAATATACTTGCGTTAAATTAAGGCACAAACCATTCTAAATCGCAGAAGAGAAAAAAAATACTAGCAAACGCCAGAAGGCCCTAAATAATTTACTGTAGCAATTGCTTCTACAAAGAAGGGACCGAATTCACAGAGCTTTCGTATAAGTGTCCCTAGCTAGTGGCTTGCCGCCTTCGGTAATATATACGGCATCAGGATTGGCTTGGATTCGCCTTACAAAGGATTCCAGTGTAAGAGTTGTTTTGTGGATACGGGCCCAGTTTTGGTACCCAGTAGATGGGTATGTCAGGACGTCACGATACATCGCTCTGTTCCTGCGATCGCTGTAGTTGTCGCACGCAAGCACCAGGCGGAATAAAGGTGCACAGAACTCTTGTTTATTTGTTAAATTCAAAATCACCATGCGTAGCCTTATTTGTGCGCGAGGTTAGCAAATTTCGCCATGTCCTTTGACGTCATAATACCGATGACGCCAGGCCTGGCATTTCCTGACAACTTCCGTATCAAATAAAACATCTTGTATGTGTCTCCCACTAAGTGTCATCCTCTTTCGTACGAGAAGCTTGCGATGCAGTTTCTACAACTTTGAAGAAGCTTGTCAGTACTCTTTCAAATGCAGCAGCCAGACGGCATTTTGTCTCACCTTTCCGGTTTGAAAGTGAATGGGTCAGGGAAGTACTGCGGGTCGTAGTGCATGGAGTAGACGGGAACGCGAATCAAATCGCCTTTCCTCACTTTCACACCGGTGTCACCCAGAACGTAGTCTTCGGGAGGTGTTCGCTCGAGTCTGGAGGAGATGAATACAAACAGGCATTATGCTCGCGATATGAGCGTCACTTTCTCGCCAATGCGACAAGTACACAATTACCAGCATTTTCAAGCGTCATTTCGGTCCGGTTTTCAAACTGAGAATCCAGAAGAATTTCTTAGAGGATACGAAGCGAGTGAATAAAGTGGCACTGGAAATTGTGTCGTGCTTCAATTCGCTTATTGTTTTTTTTTTTTTTTTTCGCGAGCTTGCAGCTGGGCCGTGGGAGGTGCACTAGTGTAGCTTTCAGATTAGCTTTCATAATATGGAGTTGTTGATAACTTGCTTGCAAATCTACACAACATGAGAAATACCTCGTGAAACAAAAGACGCAAGGCACATCCGCGTATCGTTCAATTTTTTTTTTTCCACACGTCCCTTTCTGCTCTGCCTGCGTCCGCAGACGTTTGACAGCAGGCCACCCAGCTCAAAGCCCGTGCCAACGTGCACCGAAAGTATCGACATATGCTCGTTGTTGCATAACGACCCAGTTGGAATTCGGCATGTAATCGAACCTGTGGCATGTTTTTGCGCAGAATGGGACCATATCAGCAGAATAAAGGACGCGACTCAAATTTGTTCATGGCGGAGGTGGAATGAAGTGTTGCGGGCCTGAAGTTTTTTGATCAGCATATTCTTAGAGCCCTATTTCCTTAGTGAGGGCTTGCCGCTCCACAACCTAAGTTCCGTAAACGGACAAAAAAAGATATTACCGTGTCGCAGGAGGGTACATGCGAAGGGCCTCTGAGACAACGCAATGCAGATACTGCAACTTCATGACAACATCCAAGCTGGGGTGTTCTCCCTGTGTACAAAAGGAAAAGAAAAAGATGCCGCGTCAACGTAGATTTAAAGAGATGAGCGTTTTTCGTAATGTTTTATGCAACTTGTGTAGTTTTGAAGTAGGTTCTCGGTTTCTGACCACAACCGCTACGCGCATATAGCGCCAGCATAGCACTGAAGCATCGTGTGACGTTCTTGCCCTTCGGGGCCATTCGTTTACACTGTAAGAGTTCATTCGTTCCCTGTAGTCCCTCTGCACCTCCTGTAAAATTAACCACCATTTTCTCATGCACAGTCGGCGTCAAACGTCTACGTAACGCAAGCTCTCGGGAAAAGCTCAATTTCCGCTGCCTGGGTACGGAGCTCGGTATTCGGATTTCCAGCCTGTACTATCATATGCGAACAACATATCGCTTTGCGATTTCGCGGGATGCGTTCACAAACTGCTCGTAAATTCAGCGTTTTCTCAGATGCCGCTGCCAGTAAACGTTTCAAGTCGACTGTGTAGCCTTCACTGACGTGTGTCTAATTACCTTTTATGGAGACTTAGCTTCGTTAGCTTCGTTAGTTTTTTTTTTTCTACTCCTTTATAATTCTTCCTCATCGTCCTTTTGGAGAGGAAATGTTAAAAAAAAGAAAGAAAAAGAAGAAAAACTACATAACTGTAGTAAAAGCATGAAACGTCACTGTTAGTCTACGTACATGAATCCTGAAGCACTCGTCCACTTCATCTCTCAGCTTTTCCTGCGCTTCGGGGTGAGTCGCCAACAGGTAGAGCGTGTACGCGATCGTAGTTGAATTCGTGTCTTGGCCGACCACAAAGAAAAGTACGCACTGCGCCATGACTTCGTCTTCAGTCAGAGCTGGAAAGAAAATATGGTTGTCGATAGACCAGATAACCCGACACAGCCGCAGCCGCTCAGCACGATGGACGCATCCAAACGCAGCAACAATGCAAGAAGCGCGTGTCTATAGAGTTTATGCGCACGTCAAATCATTCAACGTTGTCCAAATTAAGCCTTGGCCTCGCACTATACGTCGTTCTTTGTAGCCAAGATGCAGCGTCTGTGTGTGCCAAAAAAAAATCTTTACAAGGATGGGTTACTTGAAACGAAAAACCGTATCTGGCGTAGTGCATTAAGGCAGACTTGCTTTACTTCGCGAGCATAAGTTCCAGCAACTAATTAGTAATTAAGAAACTAAAAATCGCAGTTGTAGCACCAAGCGAGTTAAACGAAGCTTCATCGTTGAGTGAACCAGCTGTATAATAACTATAAAGCAGTGTGGAGGACAGTAAGCACCGTACTCTTTTCCGATGAGAACGAGGCGTCTACTTTCAACTCCGACCCGAGGTTGAAAAGTTTGTTGTCGCGTTCGGACTCATTTTCGGGTGCAGCCGAGAGCTTTCCGTCCTGGGCATCCACCATTAACTGCAGGAAGTCTTCGCAGCGCTGCGAAATAAAGTACAAGGTTACAACGTTGTGATGGTTGGGTTGAAACAAGAGAAAAAGCAGACAAGAGGCAACAGCAGAGCAAACAAAGTCCACGCCGTTTCATATATGGTTCTACAGTAACCGAACAACGGAAGCGTCTGCATGGAACTTGTATGCAGGCGAGGGCTTTCTTATAAAAGGAGCAGGCTTCGTCTTAAGAAACGGGCATAGCCATCGGACAAGGAAGACAATTCCCCTTCATCTTGTTCTTGTTCCCTAGTGAAATAGCGCAACCCACTGTGGGGGATCCCTTCAGTTTTGTTGTCGTCGTCGTCATCGTTGCCGCCGCCGCCACCGCCGCCTTCAACATATGGCACGTACTCACTAGGGGGAATGGGTCATGGTTCGCAGTGGAAACATAAGTCCTTGCTTCCCGTTAACTTGGTTATTCCAAGGAAGTAGTTCTTGTTCTCATTTACCAATAATGGCTCATACTCAATATGGGGATATTGGCCAAGAAACCGGCGGTTTCAGAAGTATTTTGATAAGGTTATAACCAAAGTAAAATACTAGATCGTCCTCAGCGCTTGACCAAGAATCAACTTCTAACTAATCCACAGTGCGTGTTTCTTTAGAGGTAACTTTCCGACAAGAGGAAATGAATTCGTCAAAAGGCAACTTGTCTTCATCAGGCCTGACGAAGACAACCGCCATTGTTGAAACGTTCACTCCAGGCTCATGCTTATCGTGTTCGGCAACTGTTTATCGGTCCATGTATTCAGTTTCCCGTGACCCTTTTGTCTTGTCCTGTTTCATAATTGCCCTTCTGGCTCGTATTATCTGCGACATGGGAAATTGCATTAGCAACTATGGTTACTAATCGCAAGCCCAGAGGAAGCGCACCTAAGCTTCGAAAGTGAATAAAACATGAAATAATAAAGAAATGACTAAAGAAAACTTCATAATTAGCATAGAACGCCATAGTTATTTAATCAAATCTCTGAAAAAGAAGGCAGAGTAAGTTCTGTAAGGCCTTACACAGAAAGGCACACAAAATGTAGTAATTCGCAGAGGACATTAAAGTCAAACACCTAAATTCACCTACACTAATGCAGGGAACACAATACACAGTCAAAGACCAAGCGAGGATTAACCTACACAAACACAATCAAGAAGCCAGAAATGCCATAAATATAATATTCATACTTACTTGAACTTATCTCCTCACTAACTACATTGAATGAGAAGGAACACTGACAGTGCGCTTCCTGTTTAGCTACACGTAAACCAATTGCAAATAATTTGGCCAGACGGAGGAAACAAAGTAATGGGGCCAACCGAGAGATTGTCCCCATTACCCGCGCAGCATCGGGCAATATGGGAATCAGCATTATTTAGATCAACACAAACAAGCCTCGAAGTCGTCACAAACATTAACTTACAGTTTCTTGCTCACGTCGCCTTCTTATAATGTTCTGGCCGAGTTCCTTGAAGTAGAGAAACGTGTCGCGCTTGAAAGGTCGTATTTTGAACATTCTCGCAATTCCTGGTAACACAACTGAAACATTAAAAAAAAGGAGCAATGTGAAATGAGAAGCCGTGCAAAAGAAAAAACAAATACGAACTCCTGTCGATAAAAAGAGGAGGTAGATTACAACTCCTATTAGTAGCGCTTGTTTTCATCAAGTTCAATCTCACCAGATTAGCGTCACAGTTGTGCACATGACCGACCTAATAATTTCTGATAATATCACACTTGAGTATCCATTGTCTCGCGCGGGCTATCACTGACTGGTCTCGACGCGTGCTCAAGTGGATTCCGGTAGCAATGGCAGCGTAGCTAACCGATACGAAAGCGGCAGCGCAGCGCGAACGAGGACGAACAAAATACCGGCGGCGTGCGCTAAGTTTCAACTGTGCTCTGTTACAGAATATGTATTATTTAAGGGCAGTTTAGCACCTATTATCAAAAAAAAGATGAAAGTGTCTCTGGAAAATGGATTCTTGAACTGATTATCCGTGCGCCAAAATTGAAAAACAGAGGCCATCTCAAGTACGGAACTCAAGCTCCAGTCCATGGCCGTCCAGAAGGCCCGTGAAAGAGCGGAGATGCTTGGTCTCCCGATTCCGACATGGGAGCAGCCAGCGGCGAGCCGGGGGCCCCAGCGGGTCTCCGCCGTCTAGTCCCTCAGGACCTCAATAAAAGTTCATTGTCTGTCTCTCTGTCTGCCTGAAGCCAACTTTTTTTTCCTTCTTTTTTTCTTTTTCTTTTTTTTTGGGGGGGGGGGGGGGGGGGGGGCGGGTGGGTGTGTCAACGTTCCGAAACTGCAGAGCGGGTTAAGGGGGAAGCCGTAGCAGAGACCTACGGCTTATTACGCAATTTAACAGACGAATCTGTTACATTTAGCCTAGCAGATACGTTTTGTATATGGGGGAGCACAGTTGAGACTTGGAGCACGTGCGAAGTTTTCTTCCTTTTTTTTTTGTCTTCCTTTTCGTAATGCAGTGATTTGGGCTTGTTGGTATGACATCGTGAGGCTTATAGCGCATGAAAAGACAAGGACGAATGAAGAGGTGACACACACAGGCGCTAACTTGCAACAATATTTATTTCGAGCAAAGGACCCACACGTATATACAACTGTTTCGCATACATCATCATCCATGCGCCGTTTACAAAAAATACTTTACACACCATTACGCAGATAAGCTAGCTCTTTGCGGGAAAGGGCAAGTGATGGTTGTGAAATAGTTGCCTATCAATCATTTCTGCTTCGATAATTTCGCGAGTTATTCTTCCTCGTGCTCTTCCCACGATAGAGCCGTCTCTGTATTCTGGAGCGCACGTCGAGCGGTCACCATCATCCGCCCCAGCATCAGCCCACTTGCAATGCCTGCAGTGAGCGTCGAGGAACCCACCCCGCTTTTCTGCTACATTATACCGGTGTTCCCTTAAACGCTCGTTGAGGCACCTTCTGCTTTCTCCCACGTAATTTTTAGGGGCGAAGCTCCTTAAAGCGGCACCCGTTCGTCCCTCGTCGTAGTAGTAGTGTGTAACCAGTCTGAGAAAAATGAGAAAAAAATTCCGAAGTTGTGTCCGTAGCGCGGAATTGAACGAGGGACCCCTCGCTTCCGAGCGCGCGGCGTTAGCCCACTACGCCACGAAGCACACATAGGCACAAGCACCACGATGGCAATAAATACCCAACATTAACGAAAGGCCGCGTTTATAGCGCGTTTCTAACGCGTTTGTGCTAGCGCGTTACGGCCCGTGTAAGAAGCTGGTGTAAGACGCTGTGGCCTCTCCGCCTTACCTTCAACGCGTTTCGAACGCGCTGCCCAAGGCGGTGGCAAGTCAAGTTCAAGTCGAGGAGCGTTTATGAATACGGGGGGTATACTCTCTCAGCAGTCATGTGATGGCGTCGGCAAACGCGGTGCACGTTCCGGCATGTGTAAATGGCTGCGTAAGACGCTGTGGCCGCTCCCCCTTACTAGAGAGTACTGCACGTCTCTAACGCGTTTGTGCTAGCGTCCCCTTAAGCGGGAGATCCGATGATTCCCTCCGGAGCTTCGCCCACTCATCATCATTCACCCCGTGGATATGCTGTGATTTTTTTTCCACACTTTAAAGGAAGGTTGTAAACGATTGCTCCTGCACATTCAACAAACGGGTCCTGGTGTTTCTTTGTGCACATGCGTTTCTCAGGCAGGTCTGGTCTGGTTAGTCTGCACAGACATTGCAATTTTTTGTAAACGGCGCATGGATGATGATATATGCGAAACAGTTGTATATATGTGTGGGTCCTTTGCTCGAAATAAATATTGTTGCAAGTTAGCGCCTGTGTGTGTCACCTCTTCCTTCGTCCTTGTCCTTTTCGTCCTCGTTTGTGTGGCGCTGCTGCTCTACCAATGAAAAAAATTTTGATAATCCCCGCTATCAGTTAGTTTTGTTTGTAACTAATAGCAAGCTTTTGTACTATTACTTTTATCTCTAAAACTTTCTTTCACTTTGTGCAGCTACTCGCGTAGAACTTTCTAACAATGTTGCTATGTTCAAAATCTAGAGGAGGAGGATCAGTCAAATCACTCAATCAAAAACAGGGTTTACTCATATAACTCAAGAAATACGTACAAGAGACTTGGAGCCAAGGCACTTAGTATCTGACCCAATGCAGAAAATTACATGTTGGTCAACCGCGCACATATTTGCTCAACGAGTAAGAACTTCGTTTAAGTGAAGAGCTACTGCCGGATATAGCCTTGCAAAGGCATGCCGGCAACTGCTGTTCCCTGAGTGTCTCATTTTAACTTGATCCTTATTAGATTCCGATAATTGTTTTCCTTCAATCACCCGATTCTTGGCCAATCCCCCATAGTGGGTACGAGCCACTTTTGAAGGCAAGCAAGCAGCAACTTGTTCAGGGCAAGCGTGCCACGCAGTTACATGGGGCGTAAGCATGTCGCTTATCACTAGCGCTGTTAAGAGGGCACACGTGCGCCGCATGCCATCGGTGAACAGACTACGGCGCGCTCCTCTGGCGCCATCTCGTAGCGGTCGTCGCAAGTCTTGCGCGGCACTACGCTTTTCTTCGCACGCTGCACTCCGCGTTCGCTTTCATCTTTCCCTCTGCTCGTTCGCTCGGTTTCGCCGAGGGCAACGCCGACGCTGGCCGCAGGAACGGGCGCCTAAGAGCTGCGCTTTAAAAAACTTTGCGAAGAAAAAAAAGGAGAGAACGACAACATGGAGACGGCTCACAGGCGCTACCTTGTTGTTAATGTTGATGTTGAGTCCTTTTCAACAAAGGGGAAGTGGGGGGCAAACATACCGATGAGGGCGATTGGCCAAACAAGTGAAAATTAAATGAGGTATCTAAATGAGAAATTAGAATAAATAAATCGACATGAGAACAGCTAAAAACGCAAGAAAATACACCTATTTAACGAGAGGATACGGCAACCTTTTAAAAAAAATGTTGAAACAATAAGTAGCAAACGCTCAGTAGACTGATGAAACCCCTGGCAACGCATCCGGCTTGGTGCTTTTATGAACTTTTATTGCGATGGCAATTATATGGACGCTCCAGAAGCATTTCTGTCATCGGCGTCGCCGTCACCGTGGGGTTTCGTATAAAGTGCACGGGCGATCAAACCATCCCCGCGCGCCGTATGCTCCGTGCGATTGAAAGTGTGCGAGGGTGAGCCGGTGATCGCGGCTTACGGGTAGGCAAGAACGGGAAACCTCCGTGCGCGGCCCTAGCGACCGCGAGCGCCCGCTGGGCCGCATGGCTCCGCAAGGCTCCGCAAGGCTCCGGGGGAAAGGCAGGGACGGGGGAAGCCGAGTTCTCAAAGATACAGCCTATTAATATTAGCAATGCACACAATTACCAATGAGCATACTCTTTTCTTTGGCAATTTTGCTACGAAGCGCCACTGCTTGTCACTTATCAGTTCACAACCATGACGTCATTTCTGGAGCCCTGCCGCGTTCTAAAAAATCCTAGCAGTGGGCTATTGTGCCACATTTCTCGGATTATATCGCTGCTCGCGTATTTAACACGTGCGGTTGGTTCGTAGAAGCCGACACGAAAAACAAGTTGGCCGATAACCCTAAAACAGGTCGCCGTCTCGACGTTCGCAGTAAACAGCTTACTCAGATAACTCGTGCAATGGGTTACATAGAGAACAATAGAATGGGTCATCACCCACAACTCACAGAACACGAACAGGCGCGGCGTGACACGACCGGAGAAGGACTCCCTCGTCCTGGTGACGAACTCGTTTGTCTGATCAGAGTGGGAATCGAGGCGCGTGCCGAAGGCGCAACGTGCAATCACGTCCAGCGCGTAGTTCCCAAAGAACCTGAGCAGTATAGGAATGAAGGAACGGAGGCAGTGCGCGCAGTTAGTGAATGATATAACTTTCATTAGGTTGGAAGCTTTTCGACACAGCTCCTTCCTCTACAGCTCCTTTTCAAATGCCAGGTGACGAAAGTGATAATTTGAGGCCACACATACGCACACACAAATGCAGCACTGGCGAGAAATGAAGCGCGAAACCTTGTGCTTCAGGGCACTGCAACATAAAGTAAAATCAATAAAACATAAAAGCAGGAACTACCAGATGCAGAATCAGACAACACCGGTGCAATGACTTCACTAAATATGGCAAGGGACTTCAAGTTAGGACAATAATACGCTCATAAACGCTGATTGAAAACAATACGCGTACAAACAGTTTGACTTCGATTATCTGACATGATCGCACTATATGTATGTCACTGTATGTAAGCACAAGGCATAATCTGCCTCTGAACTGATCTTTCTATGACGTATGTAGTTCCCTGGAAGCAATTCCTTGTCAACTTTAATACCCTTTCCAGAGTGTTTTGTTATATTGTATGTGCTGCCATAAAAAAGCTTGCAACGAACAGGAGAACGACTTGACAGTTGAAATGAGGTGAACAATACCTAATGCCGGCAACAAATGTATATAATGTGTTAAAAAAAAGATGCGTCGATCAAAATAAATGCCCTGAGTAATTACTGCATGAACATTCGTCTAATGTACAGCCGAAAAATAAAATATTGCAAAGACACCAACGCTGTGCAGCTTATTATATGACGCGTATTAATAGGTCTGCCACGCAGAGAAGCAAGAAATAACAAAAGTCACGCGCACGCAAACGTTCGCAAAAAGCAAAATTAAATAATTATGTTTGAAAGAGTAAAGCAATGGGAATAACTCTAATTAGCAAATACAAGGAACACCAATTCACAATAATGGAAACATCTTCCTGCAGCAAATTTGCACTTGCCATTGCCGGATACTTCTAAGTATGAATATATAGAGTGTTTTATTTTAATGCATGTTAACAGACGTGTTAAAAATCGCTGTGGCATATAGCGCAATTATATTTCTTGAGCTGTACTGCTTGATGAGGCGGACGTTACTTGCATGATAAATCAGAATGCATAATCGACTACTTGACAAATTATTACTAATGTACTTTTAGCTAATTTCTTTAAGGCGCGTATAGAAATTGAGGAATTTGAGCCGGTGAGCTTGCAATTCATAGCAACTTAGTAAAATTATGAGGATGGCCCCAGTTTTGATATATGCGTTCCCAAATGGTGTGGCGAAATGCATAAGTGTTCCAGTTAAATTTGCCATGCCATGTATAATAGGAAGTTTTGTTCAAAAAGTAAGTTTGAACAACAAGGCATCTTGTCGCAAGTCTGGTGGCGCTTATATCAAAAGTGGTGCTAGTTTCAAAAATTGTTTCAAGTATATGTGTCTTGAGAACTCACTGGCTTCAATAGGCAATTTGTAATACGTGCCATAACGTGATTAGGTCAAATGTAATCAGTTATTTTTTGTTAATGAATCAAATATGCATTTCGATTTCTTGTGCAAGTAGTATCCTCCTTCTGTTAGCTGGTACATGAATGGTACATGTACCTGGAACATGTACTTGGTGCATGAATGTTTATTAAGGGAGGATGATAAAGTTTCTTGCGCAGCTCGCATCTACTTACTGCTTGATATCAATATCCTCTTCGTTCATAGCCGCCTTTTTCAGGTGTTCCGCTGTCACGATGGCGCAGTCCTCGATCAACGAATTCATCTGCATTTGTTATTAAACAGAACATACACACTCTAAAGTTGCTTATGCTGACAATTTTACCACTGTTCATTGTTCAGCTAAAGTCCATAGTTTACAGCGAACAGCCGGGGAACAGTGCGCAGTGCAGTAAGCAAACAGCGTTGTCAGGAACAAGCTACTGATCTACTCTTTAGAAACAAAACGTTCGATAAATACCAGAACGAGAAATACATAACATGCTGGCGCAATATAGTACCAAGTCGAAAACGAGAAGTTATGAGCGGCGAAACGGCCGCCCGCAAATGTTTGGACGCTTGGCGGTTTATGCTTTGTTTTCATTTTAATAGTCTCGTATGTTGTGCCGCCACCCATGTGAGTTCAAATAAAGAAACAGCAAGGAAAGGCTTCCCACCGTACCTTCAGCGTGACGAGGCGCCATTTATTTCACGCCATGCGATGACAGCGTCGTATATTCAGGACCACAGCGGTTACCACCGCAACTAGCTACACTGCGAATTTAGCTTTGGTTGTAATTTCAAGGTGAGGAACCTGGCACGGAAAACGTGACGGCATCACCAGGTCGAAGATATGCGCGAATGTGTTCCACGATATTGGCGCTTTTCAATGTAAAATCTAGTCGCGCGTGCTTTTTGAACTGCTGATAAACACCCATCTTTACGCTGGTCGCCACAAAGAATGGAAAAAAACTATGGTAGCCTTATGTGTTTTGGCGGCTGTAGCTGTCAGATGAGATGCGGCACTCCCGCAGCGGTGGTTATGGTTTTCTGCTGCTGAGAACGAGGTTGCGAGTTCGATACTCGGCCACGGCGGCCGCATTGCGATCGCGGTAAAATTAATTAACGCTCGTGAACTTAGGCTTAAGTGCTCAATAAAGAACCCCCGGTAGCTATATAGACTTATGCCGGAGTCAACATCTACGGCGTCTCTCGCAGCTCTAGTGTGGCTACGGCACGTCAAACCCCACTGATCAATCAATCAATCAATCAATCAATAATATGTCGCAGGTGTAGTTGTAAAATCTGCGCTTTCTGACCAACTTTTGGCCCTATTCCCAAGTTCGAGCAACGAAAAGTGTCCCCCAAGAGTACGTGTCACCCGATTTTATTTGCCACGTCTCTACCCCAGCCAGCTATAATTAAGGCGACACCTCGGAAGACTTCCCAAGCGCTCCAGCACCCTAGTCACAACAACGACGAGCCTTCACTGGCCAACCACAAACAACTAACAACTTGCTACAAACACAAGTTGACTGCAATAATCGGTTCTGTCAATTATCGATGTCTGAATATTGCTCCGTTCGCGCGTAACACAGGAAATGTTCAAGGAGGTCAGATTTGCAGACATTTAAGTCGGTTCCTCGATAAATGGACATGACCGACTACGGATTAGCACTGAGTGAGCGTGTGTATCTATTTTTAACGAGTAACCACCTATTTGGATACAAGCTCGCTTTTATCAGGTACTTTCGATCGATGAGCTTTTGTTCTCATAGCGCGAGGTTTAGGGTCAATGAGCATGTACTCTTCAGTTGTTTGATAATTTTAAGAAACCACCTGACAAAAGTGCCTAATTTACATTCCTCATGCAATTGTATTGCGTCACAAAAAAACAGAAAAAAAGGAAAAAAACTTTCTGTTTTCATCTGAGCGAAGTCGTAATTATTTCCGATATCATGTAATCGAGGTTATATATCAAATGAAGTGTGCAAAGAAATCATTCTAGCATAGTTATACGTGTGTAACCGTGTGTACTGCGCTTCTTCTCCAATCCTGTGAAATTCCTAACTTATTCGTCAAAGGAAACGCACATAAACTATGATACTAAGAGGACACGAAAATTGACAATACAAGCACTGTTATTTCCGCGTCTTTTCTGTATGGTTATTTTTTCGCGCTTTCTTAGGGAAATGAATCCGTACCACTTATATATCAATTCGACGTATCTAAATTATACCTATATGGCGATAAATATTTATTTAATGTGCCACGCTGGCACGATCGAAGGGTTTCCTAGAGAGTATAATGACAATAAATCTTAGCGGCAGTGCTATAGCTCTGCCGCTTAGTCCGGCTACAGTAGGAAACATGCCTTCCGCAGCTTTCCGGTGGAAAATGCCGGACTCGCAGCTGGTCGAATCCTGCGCCACTGGTCCACAGCCGCAACGCTCATCATGTTGTCCAGAAGAGGGTCGAAAAATACGAACGTCTGCGAAAAGTGAAAGAACCCTCGATGAGTTGCTAACAATACCGCTGACATCTTGCGTCGAACAAGCAAAATCAAACTTGCGTTAAAGAAAAACACTATACAGGGTGTCCCAGCTATCACGCAGCACGATTTAAAAAAAGAGGAACGGCGTTACGCGAATCCAACCTAGTGCGTATTGTTTCCAGTACAGTGGAGTATAGCCGCCAGTATTTTTTCGTTACTGAGATTAAATTTTATTTGTAATTAATCATCTAACTCGAGAAGTACTGTCCTAATTATCAAAGTGTCAATGAGAAAGTTGTAGAGCATCATGAAAAACTACCGATACAGCTTTCTGTTGCTCAATACGTGCTACATAAATGTGTTTTTGCGAGTGTGAAAGAAGCCCGCAAGTGTGAGTATTATCATGTGTCACCTTTTCTCGCACTGTCATTTTTATAAAGTACTGTTACCAACTTGATCGTATCTTGTTATACGTATGTTCATATTGAAATCATGAAGTTATATACGTCTGCTCTTACGCCAACCTATGTAGGCTACTACGTAACAGGCCGAATATCTGGTTAGTCGAGGCGGAACATTTCACTGTATGAAATGGCCCGTTTAGTTGCTGCGTAATTCTTCCAGGAAGCCAAAAGGTTTTCATTCGGAGTTAGAAAGCACATGGAAGTACGATTTACAGTTGGCCACAAAATTTTGCGAGTCGGGGATTCTATACAGTAAGCCTGAATTTCCGCTTTTTAGGCATGGCGCATCTAATCTAGTGTATCACTGTGTAGGTCGCGAGCGCTGCTACCTACTAAAAGATTTAATTATAAACTATGTGCGCAGACTGCGCAAAAATTCTGCGTTTTCGGAAATCCCGTGTCCCACAATGTTTTGCCGCCGACTACGCATTGTGAAAATAGCAGATTTTCTGAACATACTGCATATTGACAAGTGTACTTATTTATCCTTTTTCCGGGGACTGCATCTCACCCCCTAACAACTTAAATTTATCGCTCAGCGCAAGACGCACCTGCATGTTTGGGACTTACTCGAATGTTATCGTTGATAGTTTATGTTGTGCATGTTCTCGCCGAACTTTGTGTAATCACTTTGTATGCGCGTCACGAATTGTGTAGTAATTTCTGGAAGGCACACGGGCACCAGCGATTACGCTGGGAGGTTCGGCACGTCATGTATAAATGCCGACGCGCTTGACTTAGTTTCGTGATTCACAGTTTTGTTACTGCGTTCATCACCGTCACTACAACGTGACAATACATACTCTTCGGTTTGAGAGGTGTGGAAAGTCCTTCACCAAAACTTGCTTCACCAGCTCAGGTTCGGCGACGAATAGAATAGCTCTTCCAGTCTCAAAGCCACTGTGGATTCAAAGAAAATTTGCAGAGTGCAATAAAACCAGAGAATTACCCTTGTTCCTAAAAGTAAGGATAGTTTTAACCTGATAAAGGCCGAACATCGCTTCATATAAAAAAAATTAAAACAACTTGTTCACATTTATTTCGATGCATGCCGCTATTCGTATATTGGTATACGAAGAAAAGTGCAATTATAATTGAGTAAAAATTAATTAGAACGGTAATTAATTAGCTAGTAATTGAACTACCCACAACTGAAAGCTCGCTTCAACTCCAGCTTTTATTTAGCTTTTTGTACTATTGATGCCTTGCTGAAAATCCTGCCGAATAAAAAAAGAAAATGACAATTCCCTCCAGCATATCAAAAACGCTAGTATGGGCTCTACATTGGGTTTCCGGTGCTTAAATCAGAGATTCTAGGCATCAAATTCAACGTATCAAAAATTATACAGTGGGCTTTGTGGGGCTAATTAATTTGTGAACCCGCTACGGTAGCTCACATAGCTATGGCGTTGTGCCACTGAGCCCGAATTCGCGGCTTCAATCCCGGCCGCGGAGGCCGCATTCAGATGGAGGCGAACTGTAAAAACGCTGTTTAGTTATATTATGTGCGCGTTAAAGAGCACCACGTATTCAAAATTAATCCATAGTCCCCCATATGGCGTTCAGCATGATCATATCGTGGTTTTTGACACGTAACACCGCATAATTTAATGTAATTTTTTTTATCAACGTGGCTCTGTGCCTCTTCAAGATCAATTATTGTTTTCAGGTTTTCTTGAAAACATACAAACCATGTCCACAATTGTCACTGCATCTATTCTCGTTTCAGAATGAGCAGTTAAATGATTTCGACATAAGCAACGCACTTACCCGAAAAACCTTCCGTATTTCTTGTACCTTTCAGCATCGATCTCGTGAAAAGGCTGAAATCAGAAAAATTAAGGACATAAATTTATTTACCTTCGACAACAGCCGCATAAGTCAGAGGAGCGTTAAAGGAAGGAAATGACAAAGCGAGCGGCAACCTGCATAACTACTTTCTCAGATTTATTTCTTCCGCTGAAGCCAAATTCTTCTTATTGGGCGAGGTTTTCTGCACTCAGCCAGTCAAAACCTGACTTTATGGTGTAGCATACGGTGGAAATCGTTCGTACAGTCAGTTGGCCTTCTGTCAGATGTATTACAGTGCAATATATCGATGGCTCAGAACTATATGAGCTACGACATGGCGAGCACGAAGAAACATTTTCCCGTGCAATACCGTACTAAAATTCTTCGACAATTGCGGTCCATGCACCTTACTGCTTAAGATGTTGTAGCAGACTTCCTGATTTTGTTCTGTCAACTTTTATTAGAATATATTGATTTCAACGAGCTCAATTAATACCGAATTAACAGTCGCCAACGACTTAATAAGTACGCCCCAAAATACTACAAGTGGATGCGTCCAAAGAACTGTCGGTTTGCATCATCTACCTAACATAAGTTTGAAGGAATTTCGATCAGTCAGATAGGATCCAAACGAAGTGGTTGAAAATTTACATTTTCTGATCGGTTACACGATTTCGTATGTATGTGTGTGCAGGCTACATTCAACATGCCTCCACCCGGCAAAGGAAAGCTGCTGTGTATGGTAAAACCAACCCACGGGTATCATAGCCAGTCGATGATATATGAACAAGATGAAATGCGGGCAGACACAGTGAAAACCGCTTACCCGTTGAACTTAACATCTAGCTGGTGTATCGGTAAATATATTAATGCCGAGTTGTTTCCAGCATGAAGGAAAGTTAAAAAAATACTTGAGAGATGCTTGAGCTTTGCCTTTAAGAGTAGAACGCGATAGCATTAAACAGTCACTGAGTGCTTCTCACGATTCCCGGCAACTGCAGCTTATGCAACCGTAATCTCCACCGGGAAATGCTTACGGCGAGCGCTATGCACGAAGGCGAGCTTTCTGGTTCTTTCTTCCCCGCACGGCCGCCGCTGCCGCGGATGCGCGGAGGCTAGCGCCATCTGGTGGTGCTGCAAGGAACCGAGCGGAGCACTCGGCGCTCACCGCTTTGTGATTGGTAGAAACGCGGTGCGCGGCGCGCTGTGACTGGTAGAAAATTTTCGCCCATGGTGAACGTATGGTCAATGCCGGCGACGCTGTGCTTTCTGCGTAATGGGGCCCTTAAAGCTTTCGCTTTAAAATCACTTGCAGCCTTTATCCCTGAACGTGCGTCCCCTCAGTAAACGTTTTTAACACGAAAGTGTTTTATGCCGGGGTCCACCAAGACTTCACTGACGTATTTCCGTCACGGAAATACGTCATAGAACATAATACAAAGAATGAAACCAGAAGAAAAAGTTCCACAAACATGCAAAATTTGGAAATCGAACCCACGACCTCTCGGTCCGCGACGATAGATCGCCGAGCGTTTAACCCATTGCGCCACAAACGCATTTGCAGAGAGCTACACAGACGCGCCTTATATATCTAACACTCCTCCGTGTACCCGCGCTCTTGCTCGGGGCGGTGCCGCCGCCTACGAGCAGAAAAGAGAAGTACTGCATTATGACACTAACGCGCACCGACAGTGAACGCTTCGGTGGTCTCAGCACTACGACGCCTCGATGCCAGCATTCGAAGGGACGCTGGCATCAAGAAGCACTACCAACGCCACTTAGGTGGCGTTCACCGTACTCAGCACAGCGGAGCGTGGCCTCCGCAATTAGCTCTGAAAATGTTTCTGAAGTTGATCGCGGAGGATGCAATTACGACGCGCTGTACGCGCTGATTTGACTCGGTGACGATTCAGTTACGTGCTTTGTCTTGCGCGTTGTATTAGTGTGTCAGTTACGTGCTTCGTCTTTCGCGTTGTGCTAGCGTGTGCAGCGTAGTGCAGCTTCCATATGCACGACGGTTGCTCATGGTTATCGACGTTGGTAGTCGTGATGGAGGAGACGTGCCACCAGGCGTCAGCGTGGGTGCATCAACGCCTAAGGGCGCTTTAGCCACAAAACACCAATAGACATTATATATCAATGTGCAATAAACATTACACTACTTCTGTGAAGACACGTTTCACTTTCGTGTTCTATACCGATTGCTATATAAGAGGGATCAACCACATGTTTTTTCTAAACGCTTAGCATGCGAATGAGAGGATATTTGATATATATGCCTGGGGTCCATGTAGCCGGTTTGGGCTGCAGAGCTCAACACGTATCGCAAAGAGGATATAATTACTTTCTGCTATCTACATCCTTCCGTAGTTTTCGCAGTAATGAAATTGCTTAATGACAAAATTTCAAGCGCCGCCAAGCAAGCTTAAAAAGGATGTAGCTGGTGATCCGCTGGCGGATGCATGACTCACTAGCAGTGCTAGCTTAGAGCTTTGATGCTTTCAGCATATTCTAGTGATAACCGCCAGTGTGACAAATCAGTTCTGCTAAAGCCCGCGAGGTGAAGTAAAATTTACGAAAGGGAAAATTTAAATCCACAAACTGTAGCATGATGCTACACATGAGACCCATACGAGTTTCTCAGGAAGAAACCTTCGCAGCTGAAGAAAAATTCGCCCTTTTATGGGGGATCGAAACCGAGATCAATGCCCAAGGGTTCCCTTTGTAGCATTATGTTACAGTCGGGTGGATAGCTACCGCTTTCATAACAATCAGTCTTATTTATTTCAAGAGTATCGCCAGCCTCTGATGAGAGGCCTTAAGCATGAGTGGTTACAGACATGAGGAACAATACATTGGGTACAAGGCGCGAAGCGTGAGCAAAATGAAATAGCGCTGAAATTGAAGAAAAAATGAACAGCGTGTCGTTTCCGAAAACGTAGCATTTCGCGCTAACAATATGAAACCATTCGAGAAATAGAAAATGCAAACTGCTCTCAGCGCAAAGTTGACGAACATTTCAAAGACAGAAAAACAGAAAACTAGAAGAATATATGTATACAACGCGTAGTAGACGATTTCAGAATATACATCCTATCAGACAAACATAATGAAATGATGTGTGTAAAAATATAAAAATGCTTAGCAGTGGCATACACATCAGAAAACACATGCGTTCAATTACGTAGAAGGGCAGGCTGAAAAAAAAAAGGAGGGAGGGCAGTCGATGTACCCCGTTCATTTATCGAATTTCATTAAGCAGTTTTAAGAATGATTTAATGGTGTCACAGGCAACCACCACAGCAGGAAGTACATCCCACTCTCTAACGGTTCGGGAAAAATATGAATTTCGAGACACTTCAGTTTTGCAGTAGTAATCTTTAAGCTGCTTAGCGAAGAGGCTGTGCAAAAGTGGGCACCAGGTCCGGCTAGAATCCGTACTGTTGCCTTCGCTGATAGTCTCAGGGACTAACACGATAGATATTGCAAGTATCGAAGACCGCATGGCCACGCTTCATTACTAACAGTTGCGGCAGCTCGGCAACAAGATTACGCATCTGATTCGAAATCTGACATGCAACATCGAAACGAAGAGTGTATAGAATCATAGAAAACACGTAGACATACGCTATCACGTCAAACTGGACAAAAACAAGCACGCGAATAGCGTTCACCGTGCTATGGAATGACGGTGATGATGGAAGGTACTAGCACAGTTTCGATTTAAAGCACTGAAGTCGCTACAGTGTTTTGTCTTGCAACATACTTTGAAAAGAACCTTCAAACTCGGGCCAAAGAGCAGGGCAAATGGCTCTGAAGTAATGCTTTGGCTTTTCCACCAATTGCGACTCCGGGAAGCATACCTGGGAAGACACAAAAAGGAAGAAGTTTAGCCGCGGGATATCGACATGAATGGAAACTCGAACAAATAAAACGAGCAAAAACGCGTATTTGAGGTTCCGTGCTCCCAAGCAAACAGAGACTGTGGCGTTCATGCTTGGACACTGATCTCAGGAGCTGAAGCACGCTCACCGAACAGCTACGCATGAATGTTAAATCGCATGCTCACACGTAAGATGTGCTTTTAGCGTTTTCTCATTGTTTTGTCTTTTCTTTTTCCTTTTTTTACGTCCCTAAATGAGTGACAAACTGTGAGTTACAAACGCCACGATTTGCCAAGCGGTCCATGTTCTTTTTTTCTTTTTTTTCATTACCCAGTGTTCTTTTTTTCTTCCTTTCGCCTCTCGGATACTTATTCGAAAGCACGCTGGCCTCATTTTTTTAATTCACCCAACAAATCGTAATCCATCACATGGTAGAATCCCCTTAATTTAATTTCGATTCCAGCTATAGCTTGGTTCAACGTCTGCACCTATTTATTTATTTATTTATTTATTTATTTATTTATTTATTTATTTATTTATTTATTTATTTATTTATTTATTTATTTATTTATTTATTTATTTATTTATTTATTTATATTACTGTCACAATGCAACATTGACGATGTGAGAGGCGTCGTAGTGGATGGTCTGATATTAATTCAGACCAGCTGTGATTCCTTAAGTTGAACAATAATCTCAGTACATGAGCGCTCTTACATTCTTACTGGCCTCGCAGGAATGTAAACGTCCTAGACTGGAATCAAACAAATATCTGCGGTTCCGCGGATGTCTACCTTTTTGCTCTGTGCATAACCGTTTGTATGCTGCATTCTTATTTTTTAATATATTTGCTTTCGTGAGAGCTCAAATGGAATTGAATGTAATCGTTACAATAACATGATAATGTGTAGATTGTTGTCAAACCCAGGTGGGCAGTCGCCCTGTCAAGCTGTTGTGCGTAGCAGCTTTTATGCGGTTGCGGCTTCCTTTATTAACCAAGAAAAGTAAAATTCACTAGACTTGACCTCATGTTTAGCAGCGGAAGTCCATAGGCACTCAGTCACCGCGACGTGTACGTAGATATGTTACCTTCTCTGTTATCCAGACATGGTGTGTAAACTTGTCTACCGATAGCATTGCGTGGTTGTGTAGCATTTCCCGCACCACAATTACTGAGCCGCCACAAATTGTATCCTGGTACTCACAGATACAGAAGAACACAGGCCGTCACAGCGAGTATAATCCATTCCGGAATGCCGAGAAACATTTCAACGATAGATGTAACCATTGCTGCAATTCACGGAGCACTGACAGATCTGTTCTCGTTCCCCTGTTGCCACTTAGACGTCTTCCCGTGTCTGACACAAGGGCTTTGTCTGATTCCATGACTATAAACGTTTTCAGGACACTTACGCATTGTTGTTGTTATCTTCACTCCATGCCTGGCGCCTTGTCACCTGTTTACGCTTTATCTGAACGAGATGTCCGCCAGGGATTGGGAGTGGAGCCATGGCACAGATGTGCACCCTTGATTACTTAAATGCAAAGCAGATGGCATAAACAAAATCACAGTAAAGGTTGCTTTGCGGATGACATTCTTTCTACCATATTCGCAAACCGTTCGGTGACTTCAAGTTGTAGAGAACCGTTGAGAATCTCTGTGCAGGTCAGCGTGCCTTCGATGTCGACTTACGACGTGGATTTTGTTGCGTCATTAACAAACGCTGACATGCTGGCGTCGAAGTGACGGGGTGCAACTTGTATTCCTACATCTGAGAAGAGTCATTGCTAGCACAAGTAACGTAGCCGAGTGGAACATGTTCAAACAGATTGGCGATGCATTAAACTAAGTTTAATTGGTTCTTTAAAAACCTTACGCAGATCCAACGCGCATATTGTAATCCATGTGAAACGGAGCCTTCATGAGGCGAATAATTAAATGCTATAAAACTGTTCATTTTCTGCTACGAGTTATCCAGCTTAGCGATGACGTGCCTGTACTGCAAACCAGCAAGACGCGGGAACCCCCACCACGCAACCCACGTGATTCGTGTGACCACGGACTACACACCGGGATCAGCCCAATTTGATATTGCATAACCTTCAGGGCCTACTCGGCCGCCCTTATTCGGCACGCGCCGATCACACGTGTCAAAAGCCGGGGAAAGAGGCAGAGGGAGCTCCGTTTTAATAAAATAATAGAGTATTAGAATAGGGGCCCAAAACGTTTTGCGACCCCGAAGAAATAGGATTTGCGTCGGTGACCCGATTTTACGGAAATAGCGCACCGACTCGATCTCGACGCAAAGTTTTTGCGTCAGCGTAAGTACATGGCGGCATCAGTCGAAGCAACGGTTCTCGCCTTGTACCACATTCGACCCTGCAGTCCTCGTTAACCTTGTGGGGGCGCTCGATTATCACACGTTGTCGGATGTTGTTTTAAAGCCAAGCTTTCCATATCTCACTGATTCGGCCGTGAGCGCCGAAAACGCACTGCAGGAAAGCCAACTTACACAATGGGACTATCTGTGCATCTGCGCACACAGTAGAGCAACGGCGCACGACATACGTATCGTAGAACACTACAGTTTACATTCGCAGTTGTACAGATAAGGCCAATGGAAACTGCAACGCCACGCTACCCAGACGAATTGTATATATCTGCATTGCATTACGCGCGTCATTTGCATTCCCGGCCGTCACCATGGATAGGCCGCGGGTGCAGCGCACGGCAGGAGAGGCTGCTTACCCGAACGTAAGCGCGAGCGCGATCGTGCCCGTAAGGCCGATCCTGTGTATCGGCAACGGCAGAGCCTCTGACCGTCTACCACAGCGATCACAAGGTAATACTGTGCAAGTGCAGAGTCGTCCGTGAAAGTGTGAGGTGTGTGCGTGTAATCAACAGCTAATAAAGGCTATGCAACATAACGAAATGTGTCTTCGTTTAACTTCAACGTTCAAAAAGTTCAATCCTTACGAGTAATCAAATCACATATGCATCTCATTGGTTCGCTCAGCATTTCTTGAGTTCATTGTGTGATCGTTGGCTTTGGACTTTGACCGTTCAGTTTGCATGGGAGAATGCTTCGCGTTCAACTATCTTTCTTTCTTTAAGAAAGGGGCTTTGATTTTCTCCCCGCATAGCTCTCGCGTCTGCTGTGATCCGGCTCCCTACGCGAAGCTTAGCGCCGGCGGCGGTCGTTGCAGTTGCAGACTAGTACGAGAGATGGAGCGAAAGTTGCGCTGCTAACGCCACCTAACGGCGGGGTTGCTCGGGCGCAAAAGGGAGTAGCCTCTTCCTCTTTGACTTGACGTCGGCAGAGTGCGCGCACTTGTGGGCCTATCGGCACGCTATGCGGGTCCGTCTCGCGAGGCTGCGCAGCGGGGCACCGGGATGGACGAACACGATCGTTCTAACGCGCCACCGTTCGCATGACTGTACACACTAACGATTGGGCATTGGTGACCAGCATGGGGTGAACAAATATGATCGATATCCTATAGCGGTGAGTCGGACTTGCTCGATTCGTCAGCCCCCATCGGCATGTTCTATGGGTAAAAGTTCGGCTAGCTAGCATTGGTCGCATTAACTTGAAGGTCGTCAGGCATAACAGAAAAGCATCTCGTTGTTAGCTCGGCAGAGATTGAATTCATAGCTTAAAATGACACAATTTATTACAAGCAGTGTACATAAGTACTCCGACTTGTTATTATTGATGAAACACATATCGAAATAGAATTTACTTTGTGCTTTAGATTACATTTTATTTAAGCTCCGTTCTCTCTCGCCAAAGCGCAGCAAGCGCACGACGCAAAGAGCGAGTGCTAAACCCTATTTTAAATCTCGTTGATCTCGCGTGACGCAAAGGCCGAGAGCGCCAAGCTCTTTGGTGCCACAAAGATAGCTTCTCCTATTCAAGAACACTCTAATTAGGCGCTTGAAGGGGGTGTATTTATTGCAGTGAGGATATTTAGGTGCCATTTGTTGTTTTTTTAATTCCTTAATTTTGTAGAGAACAGTGGCCTCCATGAGTAATACAGATGTGGCTACATGTAAGCCATTCCGTTGCATAAGTACCCGAGCCACTGGGCGAGACAGCAAAGGCAGCCCAGTCAGAAAAAGTTCGGAAGGTTCGCCTAGGAAACGTGCCTTTAAAATACTTACAGTGGTGTGGAACTTGTAAGCGGGCAACAAAGCGTACCCGACATTAAAGTGCACACTTCACATTCGCACTATGGGCAATACTTTAGGTAGCTGATTGCCTTAACTTTCTTCGTCTTTAATGTAGCCAAGTTGGGGCTCCATGACGTAAAACTCCGTACTTTACTTAAATTCGTATTCCTTTTTTGTTTTGTTGTTTCAATCGGCTGCAATTGAACGTAGGGGGTAGGGGTGTCACAGGAGAGATTTTACCTTCCACTTCCACTCTCCTTTTTCGTTATTATTTCTGCATTTCAATTAAAGACAATATTATCTCTTTGCTTTCCTTGGCTTCATGTCTGTTGGATTTGGTTGTAGCTAAGAAAAAGTTGACACCTCTCAGTTCTCCTGATGTTTCTCGTTTAGCTGTAAAACATTTTTGGGTGCTCGCTCAACTGATGTTTCTGTGTATTCGGCTTGGGTGACTTAAACAAAGAAACCTCACACCGAATTTACGCATTACAGTAAAGTAAACACAGGACGCCATGCGACGCACTTGTCAGTGCAGTCACTATACGCAATGATTAACGAACCGCGTATGGGTGATAGCTGATACCATACGCATGCGACCTTGAAAGAATGTCACGAACAAAGACTGAGCAAGTTGCTCGGCGGTAATGATGCAGGTTATCCTCGTGCGATTGTTCGGGCGAGCTTGGATCCGCAGGTCTATCTGTATATGCCTAATGGGTAACACAGCCTACAACAGCAGGGCGAAATGAGTCCGTCTTGTTTACCTGCGTGCGAAGCTAAATATTCACTGCTTTGTAAGATGTTTCCAGCAAAACACGTTACAACCCCTGTAAGAGCTTTGCGCAAGAAAACTGCATTCAGTGACAGAAATATGGTCACGATATTTAAGGGCAAATGACAGCTTATGTACCCAACGTCATAAACACTGCAAGTATAATGCATGGGCCTCGCGTGACAGCATTCAGGAAAAAGCCACATTATAGCTTACTTACACATGTGGCTAACACACTCATTCTCTCTACTAAACATTAAAGTATAGCTGCAAGGTATAGCTGCTCACAAATGTGGACATGAAAGCGTCAACTTAAGCTTTTCTCCTCTACTGATATCATACGCAGAGTTGAGATGCTTCGCTTCGTCGAATTCTTAAACAAATAAAATGCAATGTAAGAGGAGAAAAATGCTGCGTGGACGTGCTATACTTATTTGCCCCGCATGTATGTTATAAATGTTGCCGTTCTGACAACGTCATTTGTAATTACCGCAATTAAAAAAATTACAAGGGTAATTACAATAAGTTGCAGCAACTGACGCACGTATAGAACCACCGCCATATGAGCTCCCTGTGCACGCACTCCACAGCAACCGCTAATCTCTACTACCTTATAACACAAAGCATAATCTCCCGCAACAATGGGTAAAAATATACACCAAAACCTCTTGTGGCGCTGTCCTCGCTTATTGTTTCGATGTATCTACTCCCACTCCTGCTCGCACCGATAAGAAATGTTTTCCAGCGACACGTGTCTCATCTGTACCTACCCGCAAAATGGCGGAGACGAAACTGTCGCGTCGCCGCTCACAGGCCCCCGATCACAAATTGCGCTCTGGGCGTTGGCTGCGCCACAGAATTAACTACGAACGTTCCTCGCATTACGAAACATTATATATAGCGAGAACTATTGCACTGTGGTCATTCAGCGATACCATGGGAATCGTGGGTTTTCTAAGATTTTCTAATTTCAGTGCTCGTGGCTTCGCGAGCATTCTTGCTGCTAATTAGAAGAAGAGGCGCAATGGCGTGGATCACGTGCATGATCATCAAAACCAGTAATGGCCTCCGATGTTCCATCCGCTACAGTTCTCGTGGAATTATTTATTGAGCTTCATTTTTTCTAAATTTCTACGAAGTCATACTTTTCTAGAAGCGCGAAGGTAGTAGGGTCTGCGCGCATGCGCAATCATTGCGAACAGGTGTATATATAACGGAATTATTTTTTGTTTAAATATTCCACTTGAAAAGTCACAAAGCTGTGAGAAGCCAGAAGGAGAAAGTTTCGGCAAATACATGTACGGTAAAAAAAATGACTACCACTTTAAACATCGAGAAAAATAGGTTTTATTCCCCCCCTGTATTCTCTTTCTAAACTTCTTTCACCTATTTTGTGCAAACCACTCATTTCTTGACCGAACCCCCACGGTGGTTATGTGCAACTTGTGCAGAGGAACAACAACAACGTCTATCGCTCATCGTTGTTGTGCTGCCTAAACCACCATACTTGACTTTCCCGTAAACATCGCAGCGTTACATTTTAATCTATAGTAACCTTTGTAGGAAACTCTACCACCTGCGCTTGGAGAGTAGTTGCACATAACACGTTTTACAAAATTGCCGCTCGAGGCACTTTGCGTGTATTCGCAGGCTTCTTTCACGCTAGGTAAAACACTTTTATGTGGCACGTATTGAGCAACGGAAAGCTGGATCGGAAGTTTTTCATGTTGGTCTACAATTTTACTCATTAACACCTTTCATCGAATTAAAATATTTGATAACTTGATTATTAATTAAGACTAATTATGTAATTAGGTCAAATGCAAAAAATAATCTGAGTATCCTAATCTGAGACGAAGGCCCTGTTACAGTTTTATCGCGATAGCAATAATATGGACACTCCAGGCCCATTTCTGATGTCGCCCTCGCCGTGATGTTCCGTATAAAGTCGAAGTCCGAGTAAAGTCCGCGCGCCGTATAGTGTATGTAGGAGTGAAAGCTTGCGAGGGTGAGCTGACGATGGCGGATAAATCTCGCGCGCGCAAGGGATGAAAGCAGGAAGGAAGCGCTCCGTCTGCCGTCGTAGGCGAGGCACCGGGGAGAAGGAGGGAGGGAGTGAGGGAGGGGGGGAAGCGTTCTACTCTGGCGGCTGCTGCGTGTGACGCGACCGCCGGGGGCTTGTCTTGAAAGGGATCTGCGTTGGGGACAGAGTCCACCGTGCGCTGTGTTTTGGCCGTTTAGCTTGCGTTGAAGCGAGAGGTAGCACAAAGGTCCATTCGTTCGCTGCTGCTACCGCGCTTCCTATACTCCAGCGTTTTGGCAGCGAGTTTCCGCGGCCATTGAGCGAGGTGTGTTCATGTTTGCTTGCGCGCGCGTGGCACGATGCATATTAATTTAGTTAGTAAGCAAATGTGTACAACTACTGTTTTTACTTCGTATAGCTGTCTACTAACTTGCTATCGCAATCGATGCTTCGTCTTTTGGGCGAAACTGCGACTTTCCTTTTAAGACAACAGACCTGCACAAGCGGATGTAGATTGAATTAGTGTTCGTAGTGCTACAAGTGCTACTGCGCTGTCATAGTCTGCGGTGATAGTGACCGGCTGTGATCGTGTGTCTGTACTCCCTGTCTCTCTCTCTCTTTCTCTCTGGATTGTTATCTGTCTATCTCTTCCTCCACCATTCCCCAATTTAGCCTAGCAAACCAAGTTTCCAGCTCTGGTTAAGCTCCCTGCCTTTCCTCTTTCTTCTCTCTCTCTCTCTCTCTCTTGTATACATGTGTGATTGCAAAATAAATTTGAAATTGTTTGAAATTTGTGCCATTTTAAACAATTCTTGCCGCTAGGGCTACAAAACAACGCAGTTTCTGCTCTTTCAAGGCATGACTGCTGGCAGGCTGTCTGCCATCACCGTGACGTAGCGTCTGGTAGAGCTGACGAGACGATACAGTTTCTATAATTGCGCTGCGATATTGTTGTATACATGAGAATGTCGGGGGTGCTATTCTATGAACTGTGTTGTCAAATTCCTTTATGTCTCTTTGAGCTAATAAGAGAGCGCATAGTGCGTGGAATCTGCATATTTTTTATCTAATTTAGAAGTAAGAAAACACGATGAGTCTTGCAAGTGGACCAACTCAACAATGCGAGGTAGTCATATTGCACTGAGAATGCTCATCTGAACACTACAGATCATTCTGAGACCCGAAGACATCTTAGCGACATAATCACTTTTAAGTTCAGTCCTTATTTCCGACCTTTATGTTACAAATGTTTAAAAAAGTAATTCTTGTTTAAATATCCCGTTTTACGCCATGTATACGTACACCTCCATGTACGTGAACAAAGTATGCTGCTTTCCTATATTTGTTATAATAAAGGCCACTTTTTCTTTTCTCTTTTGCCAAAACACGGAGATAAAAATGTAAGATCGTCTTCATGTTGACGCTGCATCATGTATTTCCCCGTTATCTGACGGCATTCAAAACATACTCCACGTGTTCTTTTCGTCATCTGTGAGGACACGATCAAATTACTGTGAATTGTTCCGAAAGCTGATGGTGATAATATGCTTAAGGCGCTTCCATATACAACTGCGCGTACATATGCCTTCATATCAGGGATGATTATTGTACGTAATCGCTTGTGAGTAGAATTTTAGAATTGTGACGGTAATGTGCTATATCACGCACAAGGGGCCTCAGGAGGATACAGGAATCGCCACGCCACTTGATAAGCGTGCGTAGCCTTGCTGAGAACTTTGTGCATGCTTACCACTGTACATACATATAATGGCACGCTTGCTTGCCCGCCTTTCTTGTACACACAATCTTGCTCAGACATGGCTTGAGGTACCGCAAGAACGGTCGGCGTGGTGTCGGCGGGGCCTTTTGTGGAGACGGTTACCATAAATGACACTGGTGGCATGGCAGAGCTAGCCTATGCGATTAGCTGCGTCCGACTTCAGGATGGAAAGTTCTCTATAACTGTTTAATTGCTGTGCACCCGCTGTGTGCATTCGCTTGGTTTGAAACTGGTGCGTGTTAAAGCGATGCAAGTTGGAATCAGCTAGCGCAAGACAGGGGTAATTGGAGATCGCAGGGAGAGGCCTTCGTCCTGCAGTGGACATAAATATAGGCTGATGATGATGATGATGATGAACCTGGCTTAAAGTCATCACCAGTCATCACGCCGGGTGACAGTGGTATCGCGAACCGCATTTTTTTTTTTTTTTTTTGGGGGGGGGGGGAACCTTTCTTCACAGAAAAACGGCGGCAAAAAGCACGAGCCTGCAAGAATGACAGGAATACAAGGCTGGAGCGCGCACAAGGGCGGCGACGTTGCCGGCGTCGTTTCTGCTATGATGAAGCACTTCGCCAACCACTGCCGATTACACGTCGTGAGGTGTCCCAACTGCTCCGACATGCTCCTGCACACGTACCTCGCCGACCACCAGGAATCCTGCCAGCGCAGCGCCTTCCTGCCGTGGGCAACCGGCCGACGATAAGCTCGTCAGCACAATGTTAGAGGTGAAGGACGCGCTGAAGAAAATCTCGGACGAGAACGCATCGATGAAGGCGCATCTCGGACGGCTGGAGGAGCTGCTCACCTCTGATAGGGACATTTCCATCCCGACGGCCATGCCCCTTTTAGAGAGAAGGCTCGAAGCGCTCGAAAAGCGTCCTAATAGTGTAAGTGGCAGCGATAGCAGGGCCCAATTCAAGACTCCCGCTGACGCCATGGCAGGCGCTATGGAAGCGACCAGTGCGATGTGCCGAGTTGAGGAGGCTGTACCAGATGGACTCGCACTCACACGAAGTTGATGTTGAGCCAAAGTCGACGGGGTCCAAGAACTTTATGACTTCGAGCGAACGCAAAATATTCGAAGTCGCCTCATGCAACCGAATCATGGACACTCTGAAAAACAAAGTCGTGGAAGCGTTGATGGAAGAGCAAGGTAGAGTTCGCGCAAGGGCGAAACGCGAGTCCAGGCTGCGGAATATTCTTCTCTCAGACGTGAGCGTAAAGGCTGGCTTGCTTGCAGAGCGTTTGACCTGGAGCAAAACCGCATCCGGAACGGACTTCTCGAAAATTCTCAAACTGCTAGGTGTCGCGCGTCTCGGTGTACCCCACGACGGATTGAACTTTTCGGCGGCGCATGAGTGGATGAATAATGACTAAGCCTGTTGTCAAGAATCCCGCAGAGAGTGCGGCTCGCTCACTCTCGTCGGTCCATGTGCTCATATTTACGGATATGTCATTGGCTTTCGCGTAATCATTTACTCGTCCAGTGCTGAGCTTACGTTAGCTCCTGGTGTTCTTGGAGGCATTTATGACGAGTTCTTAGCGTGGCCTCCAAACTTAGCTCCGACGATGCGATTCGTCCACCCTACTGACTTCAATAGGCAAATAACACTAAACGGGGCCGCCATCGGGAAAGACCGTGTAACCAAAACCTACAATCTCCGTAAACGGCTTTTCGAAGGGCAGATCCACGGTATTAGCCTCCGAACGTTCGAAGAAAACGACTTTATTGGAAATGAACTCCGCTTGCAGTTTGAATTTGAACGTCAGAATGCTGATCATGAGGGGAGCTAAAATGATACCGTTTTTCTTTTTTTAATTTTTAATGCTCGTGTTTTTAACAATTTTGTGTTTGCTCGCTTTATCCCAATTTACCCCTCTTCGCTGTGAAGACACCATGTACTCTGATTGCGCATTTTCTTGCAAAGGTGACAACGCTGCGCCGTTTTTACTCAGCGTGAAAGCGTTGGTTCTGCATAGCTGCATGCAATTGGAAGGTAAAAGCTAGGTTGTTCACTCAGCTTTAAACGGCCGCAAGCGCAAGAACAGCTCATTTAAATTTGAGTGTAATATTGAGTGCACAGGTGTTGTACAGCGTCGCGAACATATGAAAGCAATTGGAAAATAAACAAATTAGAATCTGGCGCTGTCGTAGCGGGCTTCTTTCATTAAGTGGCATCCTGAATTTCTCACAGAAGTTATGTTCCATCTGCACAAGAAATTCGCAGGATGGAGCATTGGCGAATTTTCGCGCCATCTGGCAAGCAGCCTGGCGTTCGAGCGTGCGATTCATTGCTCAATCAAGGAACTGCAAGCATTGATCACGAAATTTTATAAGATGCGCGGTAATTTCGGGCTGTAAAACTACAACCAGAAAGGTTCTTGTTTAGGAGCCAGATGGTATCTGGCTCAAGCGAAAATCTGGACAGTTTATTATTGTATCGCGAATTGATGGGTCCCATGATTCCTATGTCACGGTAAAACGTGACCACAGAGAAAGCGCCACTTTTACAGTGAAGCTGTCTATGCGGACCCTGTGCCGTCATTGTCGGACTTCGCTGAAAAGGGGCAACGTGACCTAGCGCGAGAGGAGAGGAAAATAAGAGCTGAACAGAGGGATAGGGGTTGGAGTGACCCCTTTCCCCCCTTTGCGAATGTTGTTTGAGCGTGCAGATGAAAATAAGCACGGGGAGGAAGGTCTGCGTGCATATGTTATAACTCGTGGATTGCATACAACGCAAGAAATGGCAGTCGCAAAAAAAAAAAGCTAACTGTATCACCGTATGCAAAAAGCAAGAAGCGACCGTCATAAGAAATACTGAACCATTAGAAAACAAATTAGTTTCGTCGCCGTAGAAAAAGCAAGAAGGTACAGTCCTAATACTAAACAACCAGGGAAAAAGAAAAAACTAGCTTTCACGCCATAGAAAAAGTGAGAACCTCCAGTAATAAGAAATATTACATCTTTTTTCGTATGACTGCGAATCGCGGAAGTGTGCTAACCCATGCTGCGCAATATGCTCTGTCTTGCAATAGCACCCCTTAGCCCAGCTGAAGGAAGCTTTCAGCATTCAGGCTTCAAACGAGTGCTGCTGTGGCCGTTCACATTGTTCAGTCCACGAGCTTAAATTCCTTTAAGGCATGCTTTTCAATATGGCGGCGAGACAATCGTGTCATTGCCCTTTTCAGGAAGTGTTTTAAATATGAACTTTCTAAATGGAGTAAATGCTGAAGCTTTCGGCCCTGGGAATTAATGTATAGCCGTATTTCGAGTCAGGTACCACCTGATTATTGCATTTATAATTATCCTTCTTACCTTGAACAGGGCACGCGTAAATGACGTGTTTTCGACAGTCTAAGCGCCAGCAAATATTTTTAAAAATCACCATTTGTTATTCTGCCTAAATGTAGCTAGCATGAGCTGAGAACCCCACACAGACACACACACAAAAAAAGAGACGCTTGCATAAAGATATTTCTTTGCTCTAAATACCGCAAAAAATGGGAGTACGCTTACGCTTCGCCTTTAAAGAGTAGAACGCGACAGCATTCAAAGATCCCTGACTGCTCCTCACGCTTCCCGGCAACTGCAGCTTATGCAACAGTAATGTTTACCTGCAAACGCTGGCGGCGAACGCTATGCACGAAGGCGACCTTTCTGGTTCTTTTTTTCCGCCGCTGCTGCGGATGCGCGGAGGCGAGCGCCATCTGGATGGCGTTACAAGGAACCGAGCGGGGCGCGCCGCTCCTCAGACAGACCTCAAACGGTTTGTGTTTTAATTTCCGCGTAACAGAATTATGTTTTCTCGTATATTCAAATTACAATCCGATGCTATCATATCTGTAGACTGTGTGTAAGTCTTACTTTACGAATTTTCTGGCGCATTTTACTTTGATAAATTCAATTAGTTCAGTAACGCCTATGCGCCACGCGGAGGGCCTGCGTGGTTCAGGATGCGTGGTTCGAGAATATTTTTCTGCAACGGACAACGCCGGTGATGCCGACGCCGACACCGAATTTTCTGCGACACGGGGCCCTTTACGCTATCGCGTTAAAAATGAAAACGCATTGGTTTGACAGTGGTTGCCTGTAGTAGCTGGTTGACCTTTTTTATTTTATTTTGTATTAGCAATAGACGCTACCTGTTTTTTAAGCATTATTACATTAAATGTTTATGCTATGGGTACAACTTCATTGCGCCATATATGCTTTTTTGCAGAATACTAAGATTAAAGAAATGTTGGAAAATAATCTACATAGGTAACGTGAGAAATTGTGTAGATTAAACAAAGAGGTATCTCGTGGCCCTGTCGTAACAGTTCGTTCGAACCGAAGTGATTTGTACATGCCTTTTATACATCAAAATATTACGCGAAGTGTAAGACTCGAAGCTGTAGTGGCAGCAAAGTGGCAGTATGAATTGAAGTAAACAAGCTAAGTAAAAACGAGTTATTGTGCTAGGGCTCGGATATCCATTTGTCATCGGAAAAAATCATTTATGTTCATTAATCAAAGCCAACGGCCTTCTTCAGCACTTTACCACCCCTTTTCCGTATCGGGTATGTTTCAAACCTCTTTCCTTGGACGATGCCGGAGGTATAGTGCAGAGCCGCGCCAATAACATTACATCACCTTCAGGTCTGACCTCTCTTATTGTATTGCACTTTTAATATTTAGGTCTGAGAGGATTTAAGAAAGAAGGCATGCGCTGTCAGTGTTTTGTTTCATGACATTTGTTACTGGGCTGCCGTTCTCAAAACTCTGAGGAATAATTTTGTCAAGAATGGAGACCTGGTATGAGCAACTTTAGTGATAGAATGGCGTGGCAATATAAGCCGCATATACATAGCCATATATATATATATAGTCATATAGCCTAGCATACATATACCTAAATATACACGGAACCCCTCACGGTGACGAGGACGGTAAGAATTCGCTTAGAGCGTCCATATAATTGCTATCGCAATAAAACGACAGGAAGCTGAGCAACCTGGTGGGGGTTCATGGTGCACGGAAAGACAGGCGTGCAAAACGAGGACACGAGATGAACAAGATTGGCAGCACAAGCGCCGACTATCTTCTAAAGGGTCGTACAGTGGCGGAAAAGAAGTAATAACACGAACAAGGCGTGCGCATATAATTTTTCGGTGTCCGTCTCATTTTCCGCCACTTTGCGACTTTCTGGTCGCTAGTCGGTGTTTGCGTTGTCCTTCTCGTTTCTCTAGTGTCCCCGTTTTGCAGGATCTGCCATTCCGTACCATGAGCTCCGTCAAAATTGTATCAGCGCGCTATCTCGCGGCAGCTTAACCGAGTTGGTAATAATGATAATAATAAATGAGATTATAATGCTGATGATTAAATGAATGACTAAAGGAAACGAAGACAAAAGATGTCGAAGGATTACGCAGCTGAAGGGCATCATATTGTTATCGCTGAATCAACGCAATATATAAGGAACCTAAAAATAAAAGAGGAGAGAAGGAAAGAGGCAAAGCAATAGAAATATATTTTATATAACGTAAAGTGTTAGCCTCCACTGTCATACTTCATTGAAAGGTCAAATGCGGAAATGACCACGTGTTGGCGTCTCAGGGTTTGGCAGAGGTTTGGCAACGTTGACATGACTCTCTCTCGGACGCTGTGTCTTGAGAAGTTTCGGAAGGTTAAGGAGTCGCCTAGCGAATGAGTGACTTTCAACTAATAATGGTGTATGAGAGATATTTCTACTTCTTTACCCTGTTCACGTTGCATTCTGAGTGCTCAGCAATACAAGTGAGCAATGTACAAAATCCACAGCTTATGGGCCACTGGTCTTGCGCGAAAAGGCACAAGTTACTCTGCAGTATTTATTCGATTCTCAGTCGCGAACATTTTCAATACAACAAAACCTACAATAAACCAACGATGACTGAATATAAAAATGTAATACTAAGAAAGACAGTTCAACCTTGAACCTGCAAAACGCGATGCGTCATGAATTGCAGTTATCATTTTCTGGAAAACAGCGTCTAAAGCTTAGAAGGAGCAAACATCATCCCCGGAAAATGTCATCCGAATGCTCGGTCCTGGTGAGTGGTGCGTCCTTCGAGTCACAGCCTGGCTTTACCCAACGCGAGTTCTGTTGCGGGCTATGCTCTGTGCGGCTTCCAGGCGCTCGTAGTTCAATCCGAATGGAGAACACTTGGCGCCGACGTCACGCTGGATCTCGAACAGTGCCCAGCCTTCCGAGATGTTTGGAATGTACATTTCGTACTGAAACAGCGTAAAACAAAAGTAAGCAGTACATACATACATACATACATACATACATACATACATACATACATACATACATACATACATACATACATACATACATACATACATACATACATACATACATACCTACATACATACATACATACATACATACATACATACATACATACATACATACATACATCTACACTACATACTGACATACACATACATACACTACATACATACAATAACATAACTACACACACATACATACATACTACCTATACATACATACATACATACATACATACATACATACATACTACATACATACATACATACAATACATACATACATACATACATACATACATACATACATTCATACATACATAACATAATACATACATACAACATAACATACATACCATACATACATACATACATACATACATACATACATACATACATACATACATACATACATACATACAATACCATACATACATACATACATACATACATACATACATACATATCATACATACATACATAACTACAGAGCGAACGTCCAGTAGTGGACGTTTGCTGAAAAGATTTGTTTAAACCCTGCGTCCACCTTGCAGATTTGCACAGTATTCACTTCATTATTGCCTCTCTTATTGGGTACGTCTTGTCATGGTTGTAGGCAATATTGTGGCGAGAACTTCCTCTACGTGTTATTCACGTACTGCTATAACTTTACACCAAATACAGTTTTTTTAATTACTTTTAATAATACACGTCATTGATTTCTATGTACAAGATTAGGCTGTTGTAACATGCTGCAATATACACCTAAAATATAACTTGCTTTTTAACTTTTGTGCAGATGAATGTTTTGAGTTTGTAAAAGAAGCGCGGGATGTTGTTATACTAACTGGGTGGTACAAGCTTTTGTTATACATATTTAGGTGTTCCATCTTGGTGTTCAAACTGCCTGATTGGTCGCCAAGCGCAATGTGCTTAGACCAATCAATTGAATGTTGTGTTTAACAAATCCATTTTATTGCGATAGCAATTATGACACTCTAGGCGCATTTATGCTGTCGCCGTCGTCGTTGCCGTGAGGTTCTGTATAAAGCCCGTTGGCGATAAAATCGTCGCCGCGCGCCGTACGCTATATGTGCGAGTGAAAGCGTGGCTTGCGGCAATCGCGGCTTGCGCGCGGCAAGGGCGGGAAGCGGGGAGGAAGCGCGCAGTATTCCAGTCGCGCACAACGCTCCGGAGGGAGGGTAGGGAGGTGGAGGGGCCTAGCTTTACTGCGGCCGCGGGCTCCCCCCAGGCTGGAAGGCGCCAGGGGGAGTGTGGGCAGGTGGAGGGGCCGCGCTTCACTGCGGCCGCGCGGTCCCACTGAGCTGGAAGGCTCCGAGGGGGAGGGTAGCGAGGGGGGAAGCCACCTACTACGCCGCGCCTCCGCCCGGGCGGCTGTATCTTAAAAGGCAGCCGCGGCGGGGCACAGTCCGCCCTCCCAGTATTTTCGTGGCTGAGATCGCGTTGATGCGAGCACCGGCATGAAGCTCAATTCGATCGTTGCTGCTGCTGCTGCGCTAACTCACTCCAGCGTTTTTAGTTTCCGCGGTCATCGAGTGAGATGCGTTCATGTTTGCTTGTGCGTGCGTGACATCATGCTCGTTAATTTAGTTTGTGGGCCTATGTTTACAAGTTTACACGACCGATAAAGCTACTATCCTTACTTGTATAGCTGTCCACTAATTAGCTTTCGCAATTGATGCTTCGCCTTTCGGGAGAAACTTTGACTTTTTAATGAACATTGATAGATAGATTGATTGATTGATTGATTGATTGATTGATTGATTGATTGAAGTGCTGTGTAACAGCACCTAAATAGCCTCCCCTGACCATTGCACTGCTGAGAACTGTGCCTGTGGGCCCTAGATAAGGCAATGTCGCGGATAGTGGCAAGGGCCTCGTTAATTGACGGCACGTTCTTTCGCGCCGACTCCTTGTACCACTTACATGCTTGATCGGACGTTTTATTTTAATGTATCATTTGATGAAGCATAACTACTCTTTATTGAATGCAGATAAGTTTCGTTTCATCACGCCTCGTAATCCTGCAATGTACAAAACGCAACTATCTAAACTATATGCTACTATCTTGACACTAGACTCACAAGTTCTCTAAATAAAAATAATAAAATATATGCAGCTCCAACGCATATATTGGAATCTATGAGAAACGAAGTTTTTGTGAAGCGGTTACTTAAATGGCTACCAACCAGCCCGCGTCAATGCCATAATTCACTACAAAACTAAATTCGATGCTTACAATTGTCTTTATTTTGATCCCATGCAACGTGTAATCTTACGCAGTTTATGTTCATGTACCGCACAAGTTACAACTTTTTTGTCATGCAGTGTCTAAACACTGCACCATCCACAAGCTATGCCGAAACGCAAACAGCAGTCCATGTCCATGCATAGTGTCACAGGTCTACGCAGCGATGTAACGAAGACGGAGACGATGTATGATGCTTCTTTAGGGAAGAATGGAGGCCCGGTATGCACAAAGTATTACACATGTGTAAATATATTTTATACCGCTTGGGCCATAGTGACACGTGCACGGTATTCTGGGGGATTGGTCAAGAATGGACGCATACCCAAGTATCCTGCTGTGGTCAAGAATTATATAGGCCAAGAATGGTGTAAGCCAAACATAAGAAATAGTTTTGGAAGCCGTTAAAAATCATGCGCTATACCCAACAGATATATGTGCCCTTTAGACTTACCTAGCTAAGCCGACATTATACGTACTGGCTTTGTGCGTAGATGTTTACAGCGAAGCTGTAAACCTCTCGTTGGTCAGAATATTTCGTGGCATAAACACAAAACGCCAAGGGGTTGGGGGGGGGGGGGGGGGGGGTATTCTGCAAGAGTCAATGCTCGGGAGAGGAAAAGAGAAAATGAGAGTGAGATAGAGAGAGAAAGAAATTGTAGCAGCACCAACGAGGCAACGCACATAGCTTTTACCGATGCTGCTCGCGTTGCCTAGCAGCGCACGCGCTGAGGCAGTAGCGATGACGTCACCTCGCGTTGCCTATTAACCGCCAGCGCAGGTGCGCACTCGCTTCGCCCGAAACAGACACGGCTCCGCCGAGCACCCGCCAGCTGCGCACTATTGCGCATACGCCGTGACGTCATCCCGGTGTGTCGTCTGCAACGCGCCGCCCGTATACTGTGCATAGCTTTCGTACAGTGTGCATGCGCTTGGCCTCGGGGTTTGCCATAAAAGGGGCTACGCCTAGTCGTGCAATCTTTCGCTAGATATCGAGCGGCTAGCCTCCAACGCGTTCGGCGTCGGCAAGCAACAGCGTTCTTGGCACTGTGCCAACCTTGGTTAGCCTGCCTGCCTTTGTGGCATGCCAGGAACCCTGCCGCTCGTAGGCGCCGACGTGTCCAGCGCTAGTCAAGTGAAATGTCGTGAAAGGGAAGGTACCTCCGCAAATGATCGCTCGAGAATACCTTCCCTACATGCGTAGTTAAGTTAAACCAAGTTAAAACCTAGCAGCAACCAAGTTAATACCTAGCAGTACCAGCGAGGAAGACTTCAGGATTGACAGTTTCGCTGTGCCTAAGCTTTGCAAGACCGAGTGCAAGCTTGCCCGGGTTTCTTTTTTTTTTTTTATCAGAAAAAAAATTACGCTCACTTTACGTCGGCCAACGTGCAGTGCTAATATAGGCCAGTTTCCTGGAGCTTTCGGCTAGCATACTGACCGACCGAGCGATGAACGAACGCCAAGCCGTAGTGAGATAGGCGAAGAAAACCTCGCTTTAATAAAGTTCTCGAGCGAGACGCTCACCTTCTCAGCAATGCTCCGGTTGGACTCGTAGGTTACGTAGTACCGACGGTCGTAATCCTCGTAGGTGACGTATTCGTACTTGCCATCCGAGTCGTAGCGGCGTTTGCCGCTGAGCAGGCTGTCATTGCACACGAAGTCGTAGTCCTCCATGTAAGACCAGTCGCAGGGCTTGTTGGCACTCGACGGCTGTTCGCCTCCTACAGCTCCCGCGTATATCATGACGCCCAGCGTCGAGGAGAACATGAGCCGGAACTTGTCGTCCTCTTCCCGCAGTAAGGACACGGCCGCCTCGGCAATACTCTGCAGAAAGCCATTATCAGCAAACAGCGGTTATCATAGTCGTCATAGTTATCATCATTATCAGTAACAACTACAACAGCCTATTCAAGTCCACATCAGGATGAAAACATCTCGAACCAATATCCAGTTACCGATGTTCCACGTCATCAGACTGCATCCCATGCGTTAAATGTTTGTCATCTATCTACATAAAAAAAAACTGACCCACACTATAAAATTTGCAGAGACTCTACCAGAAGTCCCTCGCTAGTGCAAGCAAGGCACTTAATTAGTAAGGTTGGGAAACACTTAAATATTGTTATTTGATACTAAGGTTGATCTCGAAATACCGGACCTAGCGTCAGCAACGTTATCGGTATGTTTTCACAGAGCAAAGCTCACTGACGTCTTGCAGCAGTAAGGCTGTGTATGATGACGTAGTTCATCAAACGATTAAAGAACCAACCTCGGTGGTTATGCAATTTTGCGTTTAGCATGCTGTGGGAGGTTATTGCTTATGGCACTGTGCTGCTCTTAGTGTTATAGGTGGCGCGCCCCTTACAACCATGTCTTACGCGCACGCGAGAGCCAATCGGTACTTGGAGCGCCACTTCCTCAAAAGACCAGTTCAGAATTCCGCGCAGCGTCTGCGACCTCTGTGCAGCGTCTCAAATGACGCCTGCGTCTTCGACCAGAGGTGCAACGTCTCAACGACAGTGCCTCAAAACGCTACCTGTCACAAGGGGGAATGCGGGAACGCTCTCCTTACCACACGGTAGCGGTGCCGCCTATTCCACCGCGCTGTGGTACAGTGGTACCGTACCAACGCGCGGTTTTTACAGCTGTGTAAGACTGCACTGTCACATGCCGCGGTGTCCTCGCGGCTATATGTAGTGTTGCACTGCTGAGCACGAGGTCGCGGGATGATAACCCGGCCGCGGCGTCCGCATTTCGATGTGGGCGAAATGTAAAGACGCCTCTGTCCCGTTCATTGGGGGCACGTTAAAGATCCCCTGGTGGTCAAAATTAATCTGGAATCCCCCACTACGGCATGCCTCATAATCAAATAGAGGTTCTGGCACGTAAAACTCAAGAATTCTTTCAAGACTGCACTATCTTCGGGGTCGGCCCACGAAAACGGCTATACAGTCCAAAAAGTCGCGGTTAGTTCCCAAGGAATTAATGCTGAACGCATTAAGTGAATAAACCGGAGCGCTGCGCGCGCTTCTTATGATTGCGCTTCCATTTGGCAACTGTATCAATCACACGAATGGAGCCAGCCACCGTATCGTGACGTCATCAGGCACCCACCTACCATGGGTACAAAACTCGAAACTATTTTGTAGGAACACGTATCATATAGTAAGTTATTTAGGACCACCATCGCTTCGGTGGTGGGATATGTGGATGTCATCTCACTGCCACGTGAGTTTCGTTCGTTCAGTGCCGACGATTCGCCTACTCTCCATGACCTGTTTTGTTATCATGTTCCTGCTATCTCGCCAGAACGCGCTTGCGATGTCAGCTAACGCATGACTGTTGAACGTCTTTGTTCTTTTCCATAAAAACGGGCCAGCCGTCAAATTTGTAGGCACACTCATATACATGTTCGCGGCATGTTCTAGTATTTACCTGATCATCGTGAGCGAATCTAGAAGGTTCAATGGTGCAGTGTACAAAAGCGGCCAGACGCAATTAAGCACGAGCATTCGAGTCGACGCCCGCTTGTTGCTATCGTCACGGCCGAGTTTTTTGTGCTTTATTTCACAATTTGGCATCCTTCCGGGCTTATCTTGTCCCCAAAGAGCAATCGTCACCTATCTCGTGTCCGCTTTCTTCAACACTGCGCTTTCGGTACGTTCAGGTCACAAACGTGTATGCGCGTATCTGCGCGAGATAACCTTTCTGGCATGAAATCATCGGGCGTGCAGCGCTAAAGAGAGGATGTGCACCCAAAATAGAGGATGTATTGTTCGGCGACAAAGCAGTCCCAAGAGTATGTAAAAAAAATGTGTTCGTTTGAGGGGACAAGTTCACTCAATAAACGAATCCCACTTTGTCCTTGCTCTGGTTTAACTGACCTATGGACCATCTTATATGTAGGCGGCAATATCATCTATTTTTGTTTCCTCACTAGCCTCTCAAACTTGTGCTTATTGTTATGCTTTCCATAGCCTCGTTGTCCTCAGCTTCACTTCCTTTAAGGTTACCCTGTTATCTTCAAAATGTAGGTTAGAAGAGGCGCAGTGCAGTGGTATACGTTATGGCGCATCAAATTTGTTCGCGCAGAACATCTACGGGTCATTCCACGTTAAGTGTCCCAGACGTGTCGCTTGACCATCGGATATTTTTTTTTTTTTTTTTGCGAAGCAGCATGGCCAGATTATTTACTACATTGTTCACAGTCGCTCCTCACCATACTTCTGCTGAAAAAGAAATTTTCACGTGACTGCTTTCAAAGTTCTCTGCACCGACTACACTCACGAAGCTGGGAAGGGTGTCGACAGAAGCCATCACGCATATTGGTCGAGAGATGCAGGTGGCTGGTGAGGCGTGTAGCTCGGACATGTGGGTCTGCAGAATGATTGTGTTCAGGTTCCTGAAAGGAAATGATTAAATGTCACAGACAGAAGGTGCAAAGAAATCGCGCTAATTCACTTCAAAAAGTTCATTGACCCCGCTTTACTTTTACGCACCGCCGTCTTTAAAGTGAATTTTCTGTGCACTTGAGTTCATTCTTATATCCGCACTGGTACAATTTCACGGCCTTGTTTATTGCGAAATTCTGCAGGTACGCGTCAAGTCGTGCGCAGTCCCTGATTAATACGGAAGCGAATGACCCCATTCACCTAAAAAAGAAGATAATGGCTCGACAGGTATGCCAATTACATAAAACAAAAAGAAAGAAAGGTTACACGAGCCAATTTTCAAAGGAAAGGTTACCTCCCTCAGACTGTTCCCATATCCGCTGGTCGGGTGTTCACCTACCAGATAGTTTTCCCACGTAGGAATTTTCTTAATATAATTTATTCTAAGCGAGCGGGTGTTTTTCATTACACGTCCCTTTAGCGCGGCGGGCACTATATTGTCGAACAGCCATCGCAATCAGTCGCTGATTAACTAAAATTACTTCTATTTCGTGAAACTGCTGAAAGGAACAACACTCAAGAAGGGCAGACAACCCCTTTTGCCGTCGACCAGTTTTTCTCCAATAGAGCTCTTTAAATCCCGCGCTTTGGGCCTCACGAACTGTTCCCGTCTCGAGCTTAACCTTTCCACCGAGAGACGGCGCAGCGCCCGCGGCGCAATTCTTTTTTTGTGCGCAGCAAAGCATACCGCTCGGTTAGCGCAGCGGTTTTATTGTTCGGGACGAAACAAAGCTATTATTGCACGACATGTGTTTGACGGTGAAGGCAACGACCTCTTAAGTACAGACAGCGATGAATGTTCACCGACAACCGGCCGCGCCGGCCGCATTTCGACGGGGGCAAAATCCAAAAAGACCCCTGTACTTATATACCGCTCTGGCTATAACGAACCCTGTATTATTCCCTTTTCTATTGTAAACTTACATGTGGGTGGTTCGCATGGGGTGCCACTACACAAACAATTTACAACCTTGTCATTCTACAAAAAAATATATATTGCGTTCTTTTGAAAATTATTACGGTAATGTGCGTGATTTAAGAATAGTTGTCCTGTTTACGGAGCATGGTATATTACGGGCAGACTAGTAGTATCACTTGAAGACTTTGCAACTAATACATCAAAACATACTTTACTCAAAAAGTGATTAATCAAATTCTGCCTATTGTCCAAGGTTTCCTAAACCAAAATATACCACCCAAAATATTAACAGCGCCCGATAGACAGAAAACGACATACCAAATAGCTCATGTACTGAACAAGATCGAACAGAAATTAAACTTCAGTAACAATTCAACAAATTTTAAAGATCACATTAAAAGTTAATAATGCATTAAAGTATACGCTCATAAATAATTTTTCTGTAGTTGTGTATCCTCATTTTTGATATATTGGTTCTTGTAAACATATATATGTGTATATGTGTGTGTGCATATAACTGTTTGTGGATGTGTGAATATTTCTGTATAAATAAATGCATTTGTATGTAATGTATATATATATATAATTTTCTTATATGGCCCAATATGTATTTTATAAAATGAACTATGTAAGCGGAATTATTGGCAATCAAACACGCCTTCCGCTGTGCTTCCCTTCATTCCTCAATGACTTGCACTGCGAATGCTACGGCGGAGTGGGGCGGGGCCACAACGCTCCGCCTTCGAAATGTCACCGTGGCTCGCAGTTCAAATTTCATTTTGGATGTTAACGTAGACGACGCGACTTCCCATTTTGGTGCTTACGAGTCGCTCAACGTAAGCCAAACGCGGTTGTCCTCAGCGAGCCTCAGTTCGATTAGCCAGTGGACTCGTGGCGGCACCCCGTGGCGGCCGCGGTGTAGCCGACCGCAGCGACCAATAGCAGCCGCTTATTGGAATGTGCTTTATTACGTAATAAAGCACACAGAAGAGACTGAGGATCATGGCTTCAGTTGAAACGAGAGCGTTTGAGAGAAAGGTGACTTTGCGCTCCACTTGCTAGCTCCACGCACGGTGTACGGCAGCAAAACTTGGCTGAGATGTTCACAGCAGTGTACGCTACCCGAGGACTATGTTATTTCACAAAGCCCTAGGGATGGTTCAGGGCCCCTTCAAACACAAACGTATACTATCTCACTCTAATTTGAGGTGACTCATAGTCCGTCAAATCTTTGCACAATGTGTACAAAATCATGCTAGACATGATGGAATTCTTTAGGAATAAATATCAGTTCAGCAAGGTCGACATTATTATATTTACTTTATATCCGTCTTCCAAACTTTTATACGGAGTGACATCAATCAACGCAGAATTGAAACTTTCCGCATTCGTCAATGTCAGTGTGACGTTTGTTTTATTGAACTGCAACTACAGACGCCTTGCTTCTGTATAGAGCGCATGAATCTGTATATCACACATCCCAAGTTCATCGAATTAATCACAAGACATGTTCCTTCTTGATTTTGTCCCGTTCGCGTTTCATTATGTCGGGATGGCGTCGTCAGTGCGTTTAAAACAAGGTAGCTGTTCCTGCATATGCTAATTCTGGACTAAAAAAGCCAGGCGTGTGACGTCACTGTGTTCGAGTGACTGGAGACACTACCCACCCCAGCGAGATCTTGACTTCATGATATGCGCAGCAATCGCGCCACTTCTTTGCCGTTCCACTTATATACGGCTTATCAGCGGACAATAAACGCGAACTCGCTTAGCCGCTTGCACTTGCCTAAGGCGCCGGCAGAAACCCTCTTCAGGGGGTTTTAATTCGCGAGGACCTCATTACAGCGGTTTCCTCGAATTCGTATCTAATTAAACCTCGATTTAACGATCACGATGGGGCCTGAGGATTGTATCGCTAAATTGAAAACTTTGTTAAGTCTAATAAAACATTTTAAAGGCTCTGCGAATATCATTATATTTATTCATGAGCAAAATGAAAAAAAAAAAACTTCATTTTCGCATGTATGCGCACTTATCGTAGAGAGCGAGTTCATTGATATCATACCAACTGTTCGTTCATGTGAGAGGTAAAGCTTTCCAACAGGTCAACGGCACTTGACAGCTGAACTAAAACCCGGCACACACATATGGTACCCATATTTCCCCCAAAAAACATTAGTAAATCAGGCCAGACGATAACTTTGCTTCGTTGCTTAGTTTCTCAACGTATAATGCGCTAGTGTGTCGGGAAATTGAAACGTCGTTAAATTGAAAATTTCGTAAATTTGTATCGAGGTAAACCGGGGTCTCAATATATGCTACTCGCCAAAAGCTTTCATGACATTTCGTATTCCACTCTGAGACAGTGCTCACGGAATGAAACGCGACAGTCAGAACGCGTGGCCGCCAGCCCTAGGAACAGTAGTCCGCCCTAGGAAGCCTACATGTAAGCGCTGTTTTAGGATGGTGACAGCCTTTGTAAGGGCACTTGCCGCCGCCAGCTAAATTGGCGGGTTAAATCTGGGGCACAAAATCGCGAAAGACCAGCTGATAGACCACATTTCCCGCAACCCTTGGTGACGTGAAATTAATTAACTTCTTTTAATAAACTTTGGCCTCAGCAACCAGATACAAATGGCACGTCTGAGCGCCGTACACGGCACGTCTACGTTTTAGTTAAACAGACTAGTAAGGACAGTCTTTATTACAGCACAATTAGAAAAACACCCTTTATATATTATGTACAACTGGAAGGCAACGACAATGATTATTGCAGTTCACATTCTTGGCGTGAGATAATGCTACCACGAGCACGCCATCGTGCCTTAAAGCTTGTTGCTTTATATGTGTAGGACGACGTGCAATAGAAAAGTAAGTTTGATGTGTTAAAATAAAAGGAAAAGACAATGAGTATAATAAAGATGTATGCAGGTTTCTTGCGCGCATAGGCACAAAACTAAATTAAAGAAATTTAATAGATCGCGGGCCAACATGAGTACATCAGAGCGTGACAAAAAAAAAGCAGAAAGACTAGGTACCAAAATGGTTACCCACCAAATTTGGCGGTAAATAGCAGTCAAAATTTTGGTGTTGTCACCACCCTAAAACGGCGTTGCATGTAGGCTCCCTAACTACGGCATGCATATGCCACCCGTGGCTGCCCGTGGAAGGAAGCATTGTGGCAAACCGCGTGGGCGAGAACGTTTCTTGAACAGGCTTACTCTTTCCGTTTCCCGGCGAGAAGTTCTGCGGTGAATCGCAGACGCGATGGTGACTACTGTTGCGACTGTACTACCACGGCCGCTGGATAACGAAAAGGCACCTTTTTATTGCGATAGCAATTATATGGACACTTCAACCGGATTTCTGCCGTCGGCGTCGCCGTCGTCGTCGCCGTGAGGTTCCGTATAGATAAAATCTTCGCCGCGCGCCGTATGCCCGAGCGGAAGCGTGCGGGGACGCGCGCTATCACGGAGAGCGAACGCACTCAATCTCCCACGCGCAAGCAAGGAAGCGGGAACCCAGCGCCGGAGGGAGCGGAGGGGAGGGGGGGGGCGCACTTCCTCTCTGCCAACAACCGCGCTCGTCGCTCGCTCGCACCGTCGCTTATCTCCACACGGCTCTGACCTTTATGCGCCGTGCATTCGCCGCTCAGTTTCCGTTGAAGCGATAGACCGCACGTACCTTCGCCCGCTGCGGCGTATGCTTGCTGCCAGCGTTTTGACAGTCGTTGTCTGCAGTCATTCAGTGTGATCTATTCGTGTTTGTTTGTGCGCGCTCACACCACGCTTGTTCATTCAGTTAGTACTAGTCGGGCGACATTTTCCAACGCACGCTACACATGCAATGCTGCCCGGATCGGCAGTGCAGCACTACAGGTGTGTCCCTTCGCTCGCGCTGCCCACGGGAAGCGCTTCTCATCAACACCACCGTTTCACACGCGTCTTCTCGTGGTCATCGAGTCTCTCTTCATGTCGGTCTACTTACGCCGCAGCACACCTGCTTACTTAATCAGCTCATGTTTACTACAATTCATATTGCTACCAAAGCCGCTCACCTTACTTCGTATGGCATTGCTGTATTGCTATCGCATTCATTGCTTCGCCCTTAGGGCGAAACTGTGACATTTTTTTTTATCCAGCGGCCGTGGTACAACTGTCGCGTTTCATTGTGTAAGCACTGTAGCTCCTCCTGCGTGGTGCGCATTGATCCTTGGAGTTACCCCGGAGCTTTGGACACGGTCGTAAACCCGACGTTATCACGCTCGCGAACAAAAGCTTACTTGCTGAAAAGTCGGGGTTCTATCGTGTTTCGCGGCATTTGGAGAGCCCGTTGTTCCTCCGGCATCAGTAGATGTTGCTGAGAAACGAGAACTACAGAGCATTCGTAGCTGCAAATAATGTTTCTGACAGTGAAGCTAGCAATTAATACTCTGGCATTTCGTGCGGGGCATAGCTCCACATGGAAAAAAAGTTCCAAATTAAAAAAAAAAAACGGGCAAGTTTGCACTCGGTCGTGCAAAGCTTGGGCACAGCGAAACTGTCGATCCTCAAGTCTTACTGGCTGCTACTGCTAGGTATTAACTTGGTTGCTGCTAGGTCTTAGGTTGGCTTAACTACGTATGTAGGGAAGGTATTCTCGAGCGATAAATTTCGGAGGTACCTTCCCTTTCGCCACATTTCGCGTGACTAGCGCTGGACGCGTCGGCGCCTACGAGCGACAGCGTTCCTGGCGTGCCACAAACGCAGGCAGGCTAACCAAGGTTGGCACAGTGCCAAGAACCCTGTTGCTTGTCGACGCCGAACGCGTTGGAGGCTAGCCGCTCGATATGTAGCGAAAGTTTACACGACTAGGCGCAGCCCCTTTTATGGCAAACTCCGGGGCCAAGCGCATGCACACTGGGCGCAAGCTATGCACAGTGGGCCTCTTCGATTATCTGTCTCTGACAGTCCCGGACTGTCCAAGAAGCTGTATACGCAACGTTCATTGGTTGAAAGCACTGCCTCGGGCAGTCCGGGACGGATAATCGAAGAGGCCCAGTAGCGCGCAGCTGGCGGCTGCTCGGCGGAGCCGTGTCTGTGTCGGGCGAAGCGAGCGCGCATCTGCGCCGGCGGCGCCGACGGTGAATAGGCAACGCGAATAGACGTCATCGCTAGTGCTTCGGCGCATGTGCGGCTAGGCAACGCGCGCGGCGTCGGCAGCAGCCCTGCGCGTTGCCTCGTTGGTGCTGCTACAATTTTTTAAAGACGATAGTCTTTCTTGGGGAACTTAAACGCTGAAAATTTGGTCTGTCTGTCTGTCTGTCTGTCTGTCACCCGATTCAGCCACCCGGCCAAAATTGGACCACTTGCTTACCGCCCACACTACTTAAACTGGTACGGCTGTTCATACTTGTGAACGTAATCGATCGCAAAGTAAATATTACGCATATCTGAGGCGCAACATCACTAGGTAAGTATTAGGAGCTGTGTTCCTTTAATAGAAAATACATAGATACGTAACTCTAAAGACCCTAGTTTCTTAAGCTGCGCTGAAAATGCCATGCTATGCGCGTTTTATTTGCAGCCCGTCGCTGCAGCCTCACGTGCAAGCTCGCGCGAGCAAACGCCGCTGGCGCGCAGCGAAGCATAGACCGCTGCATAGACGGAACGCGCGGAGTAATACATTTTAATGGCCGTACTTCTTGCGCAGCTTTTACAGCGTTGCACCTGGCTGATGTATGAAACGGAGTATAGGATGGCTAATTTAGCAGTACAGAGTTTGGAGGCACATAACCGTAATCCGTAGCGTTCATTTAATTAGGAATACATATTGTACTGGTTTTTGCGTTAGTAAATGAAGAATCAATGCGTTAGAAATGGCGTCGAATGCGTTAGAAATGGTGTGGGAAACGCTACGCGTTAAAAGAAGCCGACTGAAGCCGCGGCTCTGCAGCCGGCTTTAAGTCAACGGTAATAAAAGGTCCCAACAGATGGCGCGAGAGCAGGGCGAACGCGGTAAATTTGAATTGAATTCAGCAAAATCTCCATTGCATCCATCATGGGAGGAGTGAGAGGGGAGGGGAAGAGCGTGAGGGGAGGGAGGGTGGACAAGAGAGGGTGTTACTTATCAGGGGTGGCAGAAGACTATCGTCTTTCGATGTCATTTGCAGCGAAGCAAGCAGATATGCGGCCAACTTTTTCTCTCTCTATCTCTTTCTCATTTTCTCCTTCCCTCTGCCGAGCATTGCACGTGCCGCGCGCACGCTATCCTTCCCTCTCCTTAACGTCCCATGTCAAGGCAACATGTGCACGCACGGAGAGGAGGCGAGGCACACGCCGCTCCGCGAGGTGGTTGCTAGGCAGCGCAGTGACGTCATAGCTCGGCGAGGTTTTGGGGCAGCAGGCCTTTTTACGGTTAACTAGAACAGCTTCGCTGTTAAAATGGAACAGACCGTGAACTTACTCATGCATTGGCAATACTTCGGATACGAACTGCATAGCCGCGTTCTGGGTGTACAGCCAGACGCCAAGAAAGGTCATGTACTCCAAGTCGGATTGCCCCGAAAGGGCGTTTGCAAAGGCCTGCATAGAACACATTGCCACTAGTTGAGACATTGCCGCAGTTGAAAGGAAACACCTGATTAGTGTACCAGCATCGATTACTGCTCAGGTTAGACAAGAAGGCATTCGCGATCTTTTATTCACTGATGTCTGCATAATGCGTCATATTAACCACCCATTTACTTAATAATGCGAATATTTCTTGAAAGTATGCAAGATCCAGTAATAAATTGGTGTAAAGAGTAAATCATGTGCCCTATACATAAAGTGGATGGAGACTTGAAGTGATCAACAACAGTCAAACAAAATAAGTGTCTGCATGAAGTCAGTGTTCGCCAGAGTCCTAAAACAAGTCCGCTTATCGAAACGTTGGCTTCGGAGAAATCTATTATTCGACTATTACGGATAAAATAAGACGTCGAAGTGCCACAGAGCGCAATTCGCTCCTTTAGCAGTATCACGCCAGTGTCAATGAACCAAACGCTTCAATATTGCTGCTAAATGATTATTTTAGTCAACGCGTGCGATTTGCTATACATGCTCAAAGTAACCGCTAATCCTCCATTAAAATAGGATGCAAGCCCGCGTGAACCATGACTCCATTTCCCACAGTGTATGTTGAGGTGCCTATGGACGGCCCGAAAATCCAGCGCAGGGGTCCGTCAATTTCTTTGCATGTGCAGGCGAGATGCACTCAGGACTCTGTGGTATCCTTCTTCATTTCAACAAACGCCCACCTTGAACATGGGTGCCAGGATGTTCGTATTCGGGCCGCTGTGGCGAGCAAAGTCGAGCACGCCCATTGCCCTCACGCGCACCGTCATCACGAGATCGGACAGCTGGGCGCCCATTTTCGGAATGCTGGTCGTTGCGTCGGACTCGCTCAACGAGAAGCTCACGCCGGGAGCAACGTTCTTCTGGGTAGCGAAACCCTGCGGCAAGACCATTGCGTGTCAAATGGCCTCACTGAGCAGGTCTGGGGACGTATTCTCGGACGATCACTCTCGGCGATACTATCACCTTTGCGCGACGTAGTGCTCAACCAGCCAATCAGCTCATCCGGTTTTGCTCAGCCAGCCAATCAGTGCACGGCTGATGGCCATGGCGATAGTATCGCCGAAAGTGATCGTCTCAGAATACGTCTCATGACAGAGTTACTTGCACTTCATTTGCTTAAAGGCCCCATAGATGGGTCATTACATGAGTGGTGGGAATAACACAAAAATAATCGGTGAATCTCTCTTTCAGAGAAATTGCTTATAACACGAAACTGAAACGTTTATTCCAAGAAGCAGTACCAGCTTTGCTGCACATTAACAAATACAGTTCCATAAATGCGCACAGTCTTATTTTATTAATGACAGTTTCGCTTGAAGGGGGCGAAACAATGACAACGATAGCAATCACGCGAGGTCTATGCCGCGTCGCAGCGTAAACAGCTCCCCGGAGGCTATCAGGCGTCATAGTTATATCCGACGCGACGGTGAGTGCGCGCGTGGCGAAACTGAAACGTGCGCGCACGTGCGCACGTGCGCATGCCCATACACGTGTTGTAGTTGAGCCACTGTGGCGCAACCATGTGGTGATGGTTGTTACCTACCGAGAACGCCGTCGCACGTAGGCGCCGAAAAAGTGAAAGCTTATTGGAAACATCTCTTGTTCAGAAAGTCGAAAAAAAAATACGGTAGACGACCCTAATCTTTGACTTTGGTGTCTCTTAGTGGCACTTGCACCTCGGCGTTGGTGTTCTGTGCTTTGGTGTAGGGTAATTTGTGATTTCTAATTAATTCTAATTATCCCAAACACTTCAGTAACTGAACTTGTAACTAAGCTTATGCTTTGATATCATATCTATAATGACACCCATGAATATTGTACTGTACTGCACTATTTTTTTTCTTTTCTTCTAATTTATTTCGAATTTCGTCCCCGGTCGTCTCAGCTAATTAATTCTAATTATTCCAAACACACCAGTAACTCAACTTGCCACCGAACTTATGCTCTGATATCATATATATAATGGAACCCACGAATTTTGTACTGCACTTCTTTTTGTCATTTTTTTTATTTTTTAAACTTCGTCTCACATTATTTCCAATTATTCCAGATACTTTATCAATTCAACTTGTAGCTAAACTTATGCTCTGATATCATATCTATAATGACACCCGTGAATTTGGTACTGTACTGTCTTTTTTTTTTTTTTTGCTGAATTTCGTCGCCGATCGTCTCGAGGTGAACCGGAAGTGCTGCGAAGAAGCAAGAGTGTCAATCGATGCTCGTGCCACTAAAAAAACAACGCATGTTTCACAAGCAGACATTAAGCTACTGTGCTATAACAACGCGCTTTTGTAAGCAAACTAAATTTGGGGTACCAGCGAGGGGTCGTGGGCGTCATGCACAAAACATTTTCTACACATGAAACGCCAGCTAGCCTGAGTTGCAATATTCAATCAGGACCCCATATCGTTAGACAAAGACACAGACTGAAATGGGGAGGAGTGTTTGACAGATGGCAGTGTTTGGAAGACTTTCGAGCACGGCTATTTTTACTACCCACTTTGGTGCCCTAGTGCTGGGCATGTCTTCGCCAAATTTCTCAGTGATCAAATAAATGGTACCTAAATGTCCTCATTGCAGCCGATAAACTTCATCAAGAGAATAATTTGTTTAATAAAGCAAGCCTTTGTATGCCTATTTACCTGACCATCAGCTGGGAACAAAGCGGCAAAATATGGCCGCAAAGACACTTTTAAGCACTGCGATCTTTACTATATACTCTTCTAACTGTCCAGGCTGCCCGCATGTAGTCGACAAAACTGCTCAGTGATAAATCAAATGATGCCTAAATGTACTCATTACAACAAATATACGTCGTCAAGAACACTATTCATTCAATACAACAAAGCTTTCTAACCTTTCTATGCCTACTTCCCGAATCATCAGGTAAGCGCAAAACGGCAAAGTATCGCCATCTCGTGAATTGGCATGATGATGATCACGTGACGTACAGTCGTGAGCAAAAGTATACGGACCACAGGGTCGCCAGAAAAAAGGAATTTCTTCGTAATTAACAAGCATAAACTGGAATTAATGAGTACACTGAAAAGTTCGCAACGCCAAGTTTAGACTGCAGTGCTCAATTTCAAGTTGCGTTCATAGGCAGAGGAGAAAATCGGCTTTTTCGAGCAACCCCTGGTCCGTATACTTTTGCTCACGACTGTACGTACATATGGGACTTATTTTCGGTGAAGTACGGCGTAAAACACTTTCGTGTTAAACAGATCATTCATGAAGTTGACCATGCTGTAGAAAATGTCGCAACTGCATCAATGAAGGCATGATGAACTGGTGATAGCTGCGATGCTGTACGGAACGTCTTACAGCAGTTACATAATGAATGGCGCTCTGTAATCCAGAATAAAATACCTTGCACGCCAGTTTTAGCAAGCAGAAATGGAACTGGCTGACGCACCCAAGTGTAGAAAAAGAAAGGGGGATGGAGAGGGCAGGTTAAAGGTGTTCTTACACAAACATGGACGGACTCTGACATGCTCTTATTAACATCATGATGTGCGTTAACATCATGATGCGCGCTAGCGTGTGACTGTAGATTCAAAACAAGTGCTGACAGAATGTTATAGGGAAACTAGAATGGAATGTAAACGCGTTATGGTGATAGTTCATGGCACGGTGGATTATGAAACGTGCTCGGTGGCTTATGAGCAAAGAGGTGCAGCATGGTTGAGAATTAGCGGTCTTTTTTCACGGCCGCTGCAAGCGCTGCACTGGGCCCTTCACTGCATTGTCCGAGCAGGCGTGAAAAGCTCTAAGTGATCTTTTTGTGATTTCAAAACAATATAACGAAAGAAAAACTCGAAGGTGCAGTCATCCGCTATGTATATCTGTGAAGTCAGTCCTAAGACCCGAAGCGCGAACATGAAGTTGGGTTTCCCGTTGAGCTTCAAGGCTGACAAACACATATTCCATGCAAAGCCTCTCTCTACACGAAAATTGTCATGTCACTTGCATTAATATTACACTTTCGATTTCTCTTTCTTCCGGAAGGCCGTGAGCAGAAGGGCTGAGGGTAAAGGGAACTCCGTCCCCGAGTCCCGTTTCTACACTTTTTTTTAAACAAGTTCACGCACTGCAGAAACACAGCTAATGAAGACCCAGTCATTAATTGATTGGCGCATTGACTGAGCCATCGATTATTTTATATATTTAATGACCGACCGACGGACCGACGTACTTGGCAATTTTAGCAGTACCGAGGGTAACAGTAATAGCAAAGAATTAGCGTAACACTGGAGGCGCAAAGCTAAAGAGACAGCGGAGCTGATGGGCACCTAGCTAGTCCTGGCTATTGGGCTAGGCTAAGCACTACCAAGTCATCCCCAGCATTTTCCGTAATTTATTGGTTATTGATTGATTGTCAATTAGATATTGATTAGCTATCGATTGGCTATTAATGACTGACTAAGCTTAAGTAGTCCCAACCATGCTTAGCATGATTTAGCCAGGCTCAGCTTCGCTAGTTCCCAGGGATGTGTGCCATTGCGCTTGGACCCTTTCTGCACTACCGCCAGGATCGGCCAATATTTTTTCCGACGCACCACGGACTTCCGGCCGGCTTAAACAGCTCCGCTGTGAAAAAAAATGCTGAAAAGGAATTGCCAAGGTTTTCATACGAAATCCGTGAGAAAAAAAAACACTGCTTACGTTGTCAGCGCCACCGTATCAGGTCACTATGTTATCTCCTGTTGCAGAAATCCTCGTGGATATTTTCTCATTTCGACGACAAGACACAACAAAGAGACTATGAATTCTAAACGCCTCAATGCAACGCACAAGTACAAAGGTGAAATCAACTCGTCAAGCTAACTTAGGCGATAAAAAAAAAGGTCAAGAAAGCGCAAGCGGGACTCAACGGTCGGCGCCATGTCCCTCATTGGATCGAGTTTTGCACACATAGCATGCAAAGGTATCATTGCTATAAATTTACTTCTGCTTGCATTTGAATTTAGTGCACTCGTTCAGTGGATTTGTACCTTAGTTTGCGCATTAAATTGGGTACATTTGGCTGGTCACTACCGCGCTCTGACTTGAATTGCGACAATGAGGAGCTCGTTCTTGATCGGAGAGAAAGCGTGACCGAGCCGAGCGTGCAGCCGCTTGCCAGAGCAATATGAGGCCGTAAAAGGAAACGCGGATGCGCGTCTCCTGTTCAAAATAAGCAAGACGCACAAGTGGCGACGCCCCACCGCGGCAGACGCCACGCCAACATCGGCAGAAACGACGTTAGCAAAAGCCCGCCCAGATGTCGGTTGCACTCTCAGGGCCAAATAAAGCACCTCAGGGACTTTAAGGTCAAAAGCCTTCGAGCACTCTGGCGCAGTGTTCTGAAAGAACCAGCCGAATGTGTTCAGAGCGCCCGATTCAAACCAGTCAAATGTAACGCGCGCCACCAAAGCACTCTGGACTGCTCAAAAACGCTCATAAGCGTGGGCACAGAATGGAGGAAGACATCAAGAAAGTCAGCAACCAAGTACGGGATTCATGATTACTACAGCGCAAGCAACGAAGATGAAGGGGAGACACGAAACGACAGTACCATGCGCTGACTATCAATTCACTTTTTTTTCTTCTTTTTTTATGAGACACAAGCATTTTATAGAGACGCCAAGCTTCTTCTCGCGCATGCTTGCCATAACTCTACACGCCATCACATCACTAACAAAACACACCGGTATCAACTGTTACGTTATGTTGATACCGGTGTGTTTTATTTTTTTAAAAGACACCGGTATCAACATAACGTAACAGTCTAGAAGAGCAAGTTCATTGTCCAGAAGGGTAATGAACTTTGTAGTTTGCGCTTTAGTAATTATCAATTGATACCAACTAGCCCAATTTACCGTTCTCCAAGTACGGGATAATTGAAAGTGCAAATAAACATCCAGACGTTCTCAAAAAGAAAGTGAGAGAAACAGTGGCAGTAAACTGCATGCAATGGGTGGAGACAAAGAACGCCATGGATATTTTACAAGAATGGCAAGGAATAAATTATAAAGAAACAACTGTAGTATAACACAAAGGACAGTACCTTGCTATATGAGGCCCGAGCTGTTATTTGCCTAAGGACAAAAACATACCGGAGCAAATATACGCAACAGGATGAGACATGTGTGTGCGGCAATGAAAATCCGGAGACTATTCGGCGAATCCTAATGGAATGCGAAAGTATTCACCCAGCGAAACCCGTAGGAAACGTCTCCCTTCCATAAGCGCTGGGATTTAAAGCGGATGGTAGCGTTTGCCGGTCAGGAGTCCAGATGAGCAAGAGTCGTTTAGAGTATTGGCAGAAAAAAAAGCATCGAAGAAATTTATATGACCTAATCCACTACAGGCATATGTAACTATACAAGGCAGATGTGGAGGTTTTAAGGAAATAAAAAATAATGATGCTTTACTGATAAATATCTATAGATTACTTGATTTAGCTCAAGCCAGCTAGCTGACTATTTGTTACCGCCCCTATTCGAAGGGATGCAATCATCATCACGACCAGCTTAATGTACCAATAGCGTTGTCTTCGTCCGACGTGTACTCCATATTGGGTAACGCTGCACGTTGGGCTTGTTGATATAACATGATGGAGGCAAAAGGCGTAGCGCATCAGAAACAGGAACTTCCCATTCTGTCGCGAGAGGTGCTATGAGCTTGCTCGGAGCACGTGTTCTTATTCAGACGAGAGAAGTGTATATATGTATGCTGTGATCCCGCAATAAAAACGCGTTGTTGAAAGTTGGCGTCAAACGTGTGTGTTGTCTGTGTTCTTCTTCTTGTGTCCTGCTTCTAATGCGCTACGCCTATTACCTCCATATTGCGATTGCGTAACCCTTTCATCTTTCGTGAGAGCTCCCTTACGTGGCCATGTCAGGTACCTCTCAGGCTTAATTCTTGCCTGGTCTCCACAAACCTGCTGGAAGCAAATTCGATTTGCCAAGACACCTGGCGCTCGCTCACCTTCTGAAAGGCTTCCCACGTGCTGCGCCTGTACAGGGGCTCGAACCTGTTGTTGACTAATGTGAGGTCCGGGTAAATTGTGTAGTCGCACCAGCCGGCCACGATGGGCGCCACAGCCAAGAAGCTCTTTCCGAGCACGCAAAACATCAGGCCTTTGCGATACGTTGCAGCCGCCGTCGTAGCTGCGAAGTGAGCGCGGAGATAAGTTGGCTGTCCAAGGGAAACACCAAAATCACCTTCTATAATTCTTATTGTAAGGCAGCGCAATTGGAGACACTTGTGAGAATACCTACAAATGATAAACATGCGTGTGTTCAGCGTTGTTACACGTGTCTACAGGTACGCTGCTTCTACCAAAACAATGGTAATAAACTAACCACCCCACCGATGTCTTCTCAGCAAGTTCGCTTCACCAGAGTAATAGGACGAATGTGGTCGCAAGATATCTGCATAACGGTTCGACGGAGAAGGCTAGTTGATTACTTTGCGTGGTTCTTGCGTAATAACGCAAATGCCGCACGCTGAACAAAGTAACACTTCCACTGCTAGATTGTCATTTGTCCTACCTGTGCGTTGTTATCCAATAGCATAGTCATGGGAGAAACCGTAAATTGCAGATTGTAATAAAAAGCACCCCTGTTTATTGTTGGTCATGTTATTATAAAATATAAGTGCTATATTGATAAAACTATTTTAATTTCACTATGGAATTGTATCGTCATATCTGAAAAAAATGTGCGACAAGTGTCCCCATTTTCGGCTGACAAGGAAATTTATTTACCCGTAGGCACGCGTACAACTGTTGTATGAACGTAGAGTACAATATAACGTACCACACATGCAATACATCGTACTTGATATAAACAAAACAGATGAGCAAACAAAATAGTAAATTGCGTCGCGATAATCTTTTAACAAAGAGCTCTATGTTAAAAAATTGCAAAATGCTCATACAGAACATATTTAGCCATTGCCTTCCAGCCATTGTACACTGTTTCTTCATCTTGGAGTTCACTCCAAACATTTTTATAAGCATTGTTTCATCCCACCCGTACACGTTAGACTAACGTAATGAAGCATCATCAGACTGCCTTTATCCTTGTTTTGCCTCTACACGGCAAGTTGTGTATTGAATGACTCACTCGTGCGGCCAAAACCTCCACTTAGCCTATGAAAGAGGCGGCGTAGTAGAGTGCTGCTGCTTCAGATGCAACCGCAGCAACCAGCATGCCAATCTGACATATCGTGCTGGGTGCCAGGTTTACCGAGCTTTGCTTTCCTGCAGCAGGGTTTAGGCGTGTTATCCACAAACATTTAAGCGCGTGATCTACAAATATACGTATACGCTTCTATACCTCTTGGCTACACGACTTAGCTAGTTTAGGAATTATTATCAGATGTTTCAGTAGTGCCATAAAATTTCGGTAGTAAACTACTTTTAAACAGCACTCAATATATTTTTATAAATAGCGTGCGCTTAGCTACACTCTACATTTTATTATTCCGCAATGTTTAAGTGTAATGCCAAGCCCATCTTTCGAACAAGTCCCTCATATCCACATTCAACAAGTCTAGCCGAACAAGGGCTGCTTCTCCGACTTATTAGTACTGACCCCGACGAAGACATGTCCCGTTGTCGAAACTTTGGCTCCAGGCTGAGTCTTATCTTGTTCGGCAACTGTTTAACGCTTCAAGTATCCATCTTTCTATGGTCTACTCTCTTCTTCGAATATCCGTATGCAGTATAGCGGAACGTGAGAGTTACTGTACCCACAATTTGTATGCTGTTTCAGTACTTTCCCGCAAAAGGTGAGCTTCGAAATGATTTTCGTGTGAAGAAGGCCGGCGTCATTATCAAATGCAAATGCAACGCAAAATGTGTCAGAGCCCCAAACTTGTTTGAAACGTTAATAATTATCGATTACAATATAGAACAAAATTTACCTTGCGTACATCTCATTCGAATAGACAAGTTAGCGCGTTCTTGTTGTTGTTGTTTCCAATTAGTAATCCGTGGTTCTTGTTTTTTCTTGTCAGATTGGCATACATCTGTGAATTTTTATTTTATTTTTTTTTTTTTTTTGGGGGGGGGGGGGGGACATACTTTTTTGTGTAACTCTAAATGCGGTCGTTTTAGACTAATCTTAAAAATCTCACTACTGTATTCTCTTTTTTTTCTCTCTTTTTTCTTTTTTTTTTTTTGAGGGTGAGGAGGGGGGAGGCAGACCTCGCACCCAGCTTGGTACAAAAGTGACATAAGTGCTGGACCACCTGCGATCGATCTAGTGAATGCGCTAAATAGAAAAATAGCATAGCGTTGCAGCACTTAGCGCAACCTGTAAACGTTGACAACTCGCCTTTGCTCACGGTCCAGTTTGCGTCGCCAGAGGGAGTGCTGATATTGACACCCTCGACTTCACTGCCGGATACCGTGCTAGCATTGCCATGAGTGGTGTTGCGACCCGTGTCGCCTACACGTGCAATGAGAAAAGACCCAGGTTAATTCAGTCAGCACCGCATTGGTATTCAAATGGAAGATTGCGGTATGCACATATCTATATCTATCTATGTATTATGTATCTGTGTATGTCCGTGCCTAACATCTCTCACGCCATCTTGGATTACTGGGTAGTCCATGGTCAAATGGGTCGAGCGTTGGGCCGCTCTGCTGAGGGAAACCGGGTTCAAGATCCACCTTTTGCTCAACTTGGGCCACTGAGTACATGTCACTGGGTATGTAACGCCTTTCATAATAATCATTATATAAAATATATCATCAACAATTAATTACGCGCTAACCATCAGATTGTTGGCTAACAGCAGTAAAGTCGCCAATCATTTGTATAGGATGGATGCACCACCAATTATTTTGTCTTGTCAAGAGTAAATCGAACACCTACACGGCAGCTAATGCAAGCTTCCGACGGAATTTATATAGCTCTTCCACTAGCGGCGAACGTATGTTGCGGGAATTTTTGACACTTGTTAGATACCAACACTACCTGTACGAGATGCTTTCAACATGTGACAAACGACTGCATGATGAACATATTGGTACTCGGTCGATAAGTTAAAACAGTGTCTAATGTCTAATGCACACCTACCTCCAAAGAGGCCACGAGCATCGCCTAAAAATGAGAAAGAAATGGAATATAATGCCAGCTGGAGTGACGACATGGGCTTGTTGGTTGTTTATGATGGTCTATAGGTAAAGCTCACGTGGAAACAGGGACATATTAAGACGCACGAAGCTGTGTGCATCGTTTCGTGCCTTTGTGTGCTTGCTCCTGCGTGAGCTCCAACTTAAACGAAAAACTGCCTAAGTAATATTGTGCATTACAGTGACCTCGATCATTAGGAATCCGTAATTTGTCATGCATAGTAAGGAACGGTTATTGTCACAATAGAAGCTATCGCACAATGATTACTGATAACTAATCTCGGGCATTGCTGACTTTGTTTCGTTGTTGCAAAGTTATATACCGGGTGTTTCAGCGAACACTTTCAAAAATGTTGAAAGGTTGCCTGTGGCAGATAGCACATTTGTAGTTCATGAGCTGGTCTACTCGAAGAGGCAGACATTATTTGCACAAAACATTGAAGTGTCTAATCGACTAATTAACAAAAATTACTAATTAAGTTTGTAACTAATTACGTTATGGCCCTTATTGCAATTTAAATATTCTAACCATGGAGTTCGCAAGCAGGATCCACTTGGAACGAATTCTCAGGATGACTATAATTCCGAGATACAGATATTAATTCCATAACTTTGCGGAGAAATGCATTGGCGTTCCAGTTACTTTCTTAACACACGTCGTTTTATGCATTGAAGCACAAAAGTCACTGGAACGCCAATGCATTTCTGCGCGCAAAGTTCGGGAATTAATATCTCGGAACTGTTGTCTTCCTGAGAATTCGTGCCAAGTGGATCCGCCTTGCGAACTCCGCGGCTAGAATTAGTAAATTGCAATAGGAGCCATAACGTAATTAGTTTAAAACATAATTAGTTATTTTTGTTAATTAGTCGATTATGCATTTCAATTTTTTGTGCAAGTAATGTCGGTCTCTTCGAGTAGACCAGCTCATGAACTAGGATTCTGCTATCTGACACAGGCAACTTTAAATTTTTTTTAATTGTTCGCTGACACACCTTGCATAAGCAAGAACACGAGTGAACCTCACGTATTCGTGCGTTTGCTTGTACTGTTTGGCTGCCGCTCTGTCTTTGAGAGATTTATGTTTTTCACGCTTTCACTTGCGTGCAAGACGCGCTCGCACTTTATTTCATTGCTTAGCGAGCGTTGTTGTTCCTTATCGAAATACAAGCTTTTCATTAACAGATGCACGCCATGCTCTTTGACCTGCTAGTTGTACAGCATTATGGCTGCTGGGCTGACGTCAGTGCAGCAGATTGTGGGATGGATCATAAGATCAGACGGTCGCTGACCACGAGTTCTTGCATTTGTCTTAGCAAGCACAAGATCACCCTGGCAGAGTCTACGCGTTTGGGTGCCGTTTTATGTGACTACCGGTGCCCGTCGCTTAGGCATGAGAGTATTTGCTATTGTGTGAGTTTCAATGATGGAATTCGCTTCAGTTCTGCTATCAGGGTTAGTGCGCACCTGTGCTGAAGGCCATGTAGACACCGATGCAGACGATCACGACCAGGGAGCCAAACGCGCCTACCAGCGCCGCCGACGTGAGCGGCATGTTGCTGCGGGACAAAGAGGTCGCGCAAGTCACAACTCGCGTTGGCACACAGTTGAAATGTTACGAATAATTTGACATAGGCCAGTCGATTCCAATATAGCCATATTGTGCTTTCCGCACCACCCAGTTAAACTGAATCATTTTTGATTTGTGAAAAAGTATCGTGCCCCTTTATAGCGCATCATGAGGACTATAACCTCAAAATGGTGTTTGGGCAAAAATTACGCCATCTTAGCGGGACATTAACTTAATGGTATACCACCTTGTAACATGCTCAACATCGCGTTTAGCGGGCAACTGTCGTTACAAACCCATGTTGCTCTCCACCGAACACCCAGTGGTTCAGAAGATGGGTACAAGCCCTCCTCGGCCTGACGTGTGCCTCGTCATAAATTAGCGCTTGTGGAAGGCTTGGGAAACTTCGCTCAGCGAGGGAAAAGCCAACGCGACCACATTTGTTTATTTGTAAGAATAACCATACTTTTTACCCAAATTGGAAAGGGATCCTTCTCGGTTTTATGCGACTAAAATTTGATTTTGAGGGCCGAATTTTTCTCCATACTACATCTTCATTGCATAACAATCAGAAATGCAGTGATCAGGCACTGTATATAGAGCAATAAACATGGAGCACGGCGGGATTTGACATTTGAAGAATCGCTCCCGTTAAATTGTTTGAATAAATTGTGTCTTGCTGTCAGAAACCAATATCTCGCACCAAATGCTAAGAACTTCAGTTAGAAATGTTCTACTCAATACACGCTAGAAATGAGACTCGCTCATTTTTAGAACATCTTTCTCTTTCTCTCTCGCTTACATTTTCGGATATCAGAATCGCTCTATATTGCTATCAGATACAAAACCGGGCACGTAGTCCCACGAAGCAATTCATTTTGCAGATCGCTATTATATTTTCTTTCCAATACTCGATAACTTTTTTAGCTCATACTTCTTTTTCTCTGCCGAAACCTTTTAAACACAACATGAATGAATGCATTTTAACAGAACATGTACATATTGTTTTATATTAAGCTATGTCACGTACTGCAGTTGTTATTAGCGGGATTGCAATGAAATGCCAGTTCGGCTGAATTAAACAGACAGCACAACTCAGCTTTGAAAAAAAAAACGCATTTTTATGTTGTTTTCCTTGTGCCCCATATCATGTCCACGATTTTGAAATTAACATGGCAGTGAGACAGCAGTAAAAATTGATTCAAAAATGTACAGGCGCAGCGTTCTACATTAGGTCGCAATAAAAAAGAAACGAATAAACTGAGATGAAAGATAAAGAATAAATGCTTGATAAAACAACTGAGCGACATGTTACCTTGGCGCTATCAGCAAGGTCTTGCACACGGAAACAAAGCGCTTTAGTCGCGTTTCTAACTTTTAGACAACTCTGTGATCGCGGTCTGATGGCGGGACAAGATAAGTGAAGTTGTTTGATAAACTTACAATTTCCGCCTGCCTGAAGAAAACGAGAGGAAATACGTAGTGTTGCACTCCTTCTCAGCAACCCGAGCACGCAAATCCCAACGACCACAGCTTTGCCCACACGACTGCTCGCAGCAGTTAATACAGTAATATTCAAATGAAAGAGCGTAAATCTCGTGGGAGAATCTCGCTTTCAATCAACACAGTCCTCCTCTATGGATTGGAATACTCGAACAGCGCGAACGAAACTTGGGCGCTAAAAGAGGAAATGAACACACGCAAATGTTTTCCTCGTATATTCTTTTCTGTTAGATAGCTAACTTGCGCTATACGGTGCATTATATTGTACTTGTTTTCGCCACCTTCATGCTGTGGAATGTTTGCATTATTTTATGTATTTTCGTGGGTGGACCAATCACAGGCATATTTTCTCACTAGTTTCCATTTTTCGTTATTATTTGTTACTGTAACAACAGATAATTTGCTTCCAATGACAGTCTCTACTAAAAGTTTGTATTTCTTATTAGCTGCTTTTTATATGTACTTCACCGTTCTTTTATGGACCGGAAGTCCCCATACACCTATACACCCTGGAACCTCCTCCTGCATATTCCAGTACGAAAGTACACCACTGACTGACCTGCATAAACAGGAAAAAAAATTGTGCTTTGGCGCATTCCGGCTTTGTTTGCGCTGCTCTGGTATTCCATGATGACACATCCGTAAGTTCAAATCACAATTCTATAGGTCACGATCCTCTGCGGCTGATCCAAGAGGGCTGCAAGGTACAACATACATTAAACAACAGTCAGGTTTTATGACGAAGGAGCAAATCTCGTGCATTTAAAGGGTCAGTAAAGAGAAATATGAAGTGAAGTTGCATTGTTAAATCTAGGAAAAAATTCAAGTTTGCTTAGCGCGGGTTCTTGGTAAGCCAGAAATAACGCACGAACGAGAGGCAGGTGGCGACGCCACCTTGAAGTTCCCGCACCAGCTAATCGTGATGTCATGCATTTTGATAGCGTCAGATCAGGATTAGTTAATAGTTGATCAATAAACAACGTTTACACCGTATGGTAAAGGGATCAAGCAGTCCACCTAGCGAGTTTTTGAAATTTCTTTGCACAACATTAGCTCGAACAGGCAAACGTATTTTGATATCGATGACATCACACCAACGTATCGACGCCGTTGGATGTTCTGAGTGCACACACTGAACCGGTGCAGAAGGCAGTGTAACTTATCTCGCATTACAAGCCTCTGTTTATGCTCATTTCAGAAATTATTAACTTAGCGTTACGAAAATATAGATGATCAAACCTTAGAAAAGGTTGATATGGGCCGCATGAAAAAAAGAAAGAAGGGGCTTCTGACTTCAAAAATACGCGCCACGTTATAGCGACGTATTCGCTAATTGCGCTGTTCATTGTCTAAAGAACTGCGATAAGCACGCAATTGAAATAAAAATTTTGACCTTTTTAACGAATTTTTTATGTTGGCGTGAGCATTTATTACTACACAGAACGCGATGTGGCAGTGGCCTATATAACTAATGCTTGTCTATTGCGCCATTCCACGCGTATTACTAAAATGTGAGCACCGACACACTCCATAGGTGACTGATGCATCGTAAAAAGGGGGCTGATTGAGATATGAGAGATCACGCAATGCTTCATTTGAGAACGCGAACTATTCTCCACAGGAGCAAACCTAATTGGCGAGGTAAACAAGAATCCTGATGCACGCCAAAGACGAAGTAATCATATAATGAAGCCTTCAGACTATATTAACTAACAGCATACGAAGAAGACAACGCGACCACATGGCTGTGTCAAGTTGAATGCTTGCGATGATGATGTTGTGGGCCCAGGCCTCAAACAAACAGAGATGGCACAATGAACACAGAGAGGCTTTAATGACACGGGGACGGGACTAGGACAACGTACATGATAACACACACGCAATTCACTTCCAAGTTGTCTGTCGCTTACATACAGCGTCAGTGTCGGATCGAGTCTAATAGCGTGTCGGTATCACACACTCACGCACGAGGAGTCGCAGTGATGAATCTAGCAGCGCGTGGCGCAGGTAATGGAGACCGGGGCGAAGGCCCGGCACACGACGAGCCACTCGCTTGACATCTGGGTCGGGACGTCTGCCCACCTCAGGGTAGACTGTTCAGAAGACTCGGCTGTCCCGGTGCCTGAGCCGGCCTGCTCCACTGCGGTGCGAGCATTGACGCCGGCGTGTTCCGGTGCAACCGAGTCTTCTGAACAGTCTACCCTGAGGTGGGCAGACGTCCCGACCCAGATGTCACGCGAGTGGCTCGTCGTGTGCCGGGCCTTCGCCCCGGTCTCCATTACCTGCGCCACGCGCTGCTAGATTCATCACTGCGACTCCTCGTGCGTGAGTGTGTGATACCGACACGCTATTAGACTCGATCCGACACTGACGCTGTATGTAAGCGACAGACAACTTGGAAGTGAATTGCGTGTGTGTTATCATGTACGTTGTCCTAGTCCCGTCCCCGTGTCATTAAAGCCTCTCTGTGTTCATTGTGCCATCTCTGTGTGTTTGAGGCCTGGGCCCACATCATCATCACAACGCTACAGTAATCATGAGCCATGTAGTTAAGATGAAACCGTTGTTGACGTGCAATGTTTACCACAACAAAATAACCGCTCTCTTCGGCATCTTGCGAAAATTAAGTAATGTTTGTCGTTGGGGCATTGATTCAGAGTTTCGTTTAGATAACACTGTACTTACGACTCTTCCTAGACCCCCGAGAGTGCCGGCTACCTAAAAGAAGTGCATAAAAAAAAAAGACTTGGCAGAATACAAAAGGCGTGCAGAAACGCAACGTACAATAAATCCGCCAGTTTACACAAAGTTGCGTAATTAGCGAACTAACACAAGCTTTTAACGTACCTGCTGAAGCCGCGGTAACCGTTCCTCATCCTCTAACCAATGAACCACTTTATTCTCGACGTTCCGCGAAAATTCACCACGGAACACTGCTGAAAGGTAATTAATACGTTCGTATGCACAACTTACGAAGTCGTGAAGTGCTTGTAGATCGCCGGCTGTCTGAAGAAAGTAAATATAAACAAAATTTGGCACAAGATAATGTACAAAAAAATAAAGAACGTTCTCAATTTGTTATACATTTCCCAGCTTATCACTACGACGGCTTTTTAGCGTATTGATCAGTTCACTCGAATATTGACTATGTGAATCAGAACTTTCGGTAACACACATTACATGAAATAATAGGCAAACACGTACATGTTCTGCATAACAGCCTGTCACAAGAAAGCGGCGCTTAAAAAAGGCGTTCACGTTGCACTACACTCTTGGTCGTCAAATTATCCCTTTGTTTTTGCTTACTTAAGGATTCATCCAAATTTTACTAGGAAAGTCCTTGTGGCGTAAAATATCCAATACCGTTCATGAACGAGGACGCAGCAATGAATAAACGAGCACAGAGCACCCATGTATCGTATACGGGCTTTTCTTTTTTTTTCAGTTTGTGAAGCCTTCCCTATTATCAAAAATTAATTTACACAGTTTATTGACTGTCTAGATTTTATACGTCTTAAGTCTATTCTCTGTAGAAACTTCTTGCAGACTGTTCTGGCTTCTTGTAGATTTGTCCTTTTGGCCACACAATCCTGCACGCTGTCTGTAAAGCATAATTGTTAAGCCCATTTCATTTCATCTATTGTGTTCTGTTAACTTCTCGAGCCTTATTCACAAAGCATTTGTCATTGCAGCTTTCCATTGGCGGGACACCTCCGCTAATATGTGCGACATGACGACTGGCTTCCATCTGTTCTCACGAAATGTTTTAAAGCCTAAGAACTTGTTTGCGAATATAGGCTCTGAACTGGTTCAACCTGCTTGTCGTTGCATGAAGGTGTGAGAAATATGAATGAAGAGTGTGGCTTGTGTAAGATTAGTACTTTGTGAATATAACCAGTTTTGTTTTAGTCTACAGCATGATCACCGTTCGTGCCTGATTAGTTTAATCAATATTTCATTTAAATAATGATACTCTGTATTTGGTACTCTAGGTATTGCTAGGAAAATTGCTCACTCGAGCACCAGAAAGCTTATTCTCTTGTGCGCTGTAAATATGTTTATTCAGTGATTTTTCTTATTTATCTCTAGAAGAAGTAAATGGACATTTATTTGTTATTCGATGCTATGACATTAGGCGAACCATTATTGACATGAACGGGCACATTTCCGGTAGTATATATAAATAAACGGGACATGCATGAGCCAGCTAATTTTTTTTTTTTTTTTGCTTTTGTTTCTTAAGTTACAGTTCTAAAAAAACTAAAAAACAATCTTACCGCCAGAGGCGTACATGGAGGAAGGAACGTAGGCTGAAACGAAATAACGCAGGAAATGGACGTTGGAGACACTGACTAAAAACTCCTGCCTTTAATCTTATGAAGCGCAGCTTGTTTTCTCTTGAGTTAAAGCGCTCCTTCAGCATTTGAAAAAGAAAGGCAGAGTGTAAAGGGGGCACAAACTAGACACATTGACTGCGTTATGTAAACAGACACGTAGTCATAAAACAGAATAAGCAGGGAACGCCGAGATCGCTTTGGGACGTCCACACTTCACATTCTTTTCAGATCTGAGGCCGTAAAATTGGATAATATGATAAATTGTGAAGTAATGTGATAAATTAAGCCTTACATGAAGAAACCGACGTCCCAGTTGGGTGGAGCTCTGAAATCAAGAAATATGCAATATTTAGTTAGAGGACACAACTTGAAAACACTATACTTACTGTGCGAGTTCGGGGCGATTAGACCTGACAGTTTTCTTTTTGAAGAAACCTATCCATTGCTATTTTAAAATAACAGTTTCATCTTCTTCTTTCCGGGGTTTTATGGGCCAAAACCAGTTATGATTATGGGGCACGCCGTAGTGGAGGGCTCCGGATTAGTTTTGACCACCTGGGGTTATTTAACGTGCATTACAACACGAGCACACGGGCTTTTTTTGCATTTCGCCTCCATCGAAATGCGGCCGCCGCGGCTGGGATTCGATCCCGCGACCTCGTGCTCAGCAACGCAACGCCTTCGCTAACTGAGCCACCACGGCGGGTAAAAAATAACAGCTTAATTGGGGGTAGGATGGGCGCTATTTCCTGATGCTTCAACGGGAAATAATGTAAGAAGGGCATGTAGATATTGCATTGATCCATGTAAAAACAGTTTTCTTTCAGACTTGAGACACTTAGAACCTGGTGATTAGACAGGAGAAATGAAACCTTACCATTGGAGGCGTACATCTGAGAAGGGTCGTAGCCTGGAATGAAAGAAAACTGATAAATTGGTTGGAAGATAGTTTTATAAACTCATTCATTTTTCAAAGACCGGGTGGCCAGATAATTGAATAAACAAATGGGTGCGTATTTGCTAATTAAAGAAGACCTTAACTATCACGCAGAAAGTACGTAAGGTAAACAGGCATGCAATAATATGGCTTGAAGTAAGTCTAGGTTGCGCCTCCGGCGTCTGGCAACCACGTACAATCATGGTATGCCACCGCAGGGCACATAATTTACACAAGGTAAACTGGTACTTCGCCAGAAAATAGTGTAACAATGCAGATATTGCATTGAGAAGCGAAGCCTTACCACTGGAGGCGTACATGTGAGAAGGGTCGTAGCCTGGAATAAAAGAAAACTGAGAAATCGGATGGGAGATAGTTTGGCAAACTTATTTATTATTGAAGGACCGGTTGGCCAGATTATTGAAAAAAACAAATGGGTGGGTATTTTTAATTAAAGGAGACCTGAAATAGCGCGCAGAGAGTAAGCAAGGTAAATGGGCATGTAATTATTTACATGGTTTCGCCTCCGGCGTCTTCCAACCAGATCCAGCCCTGGTATGCCATCTCAAGGCGCTGGCAAAATAAACTTGGTCCCTGGCTCCGCGAACTGCTGAGAGTGAACCGGACGCTTTCACGGCGAATAGACGCGCTCGCAAGACTTCTGCCACTCCCAGTCGGGTACCTCAACAATATTAAATCGACGGTTTACTGTGAGCATACAATTCCCCGTACGTAGCCATCAAAGTGACCAGTAGGGAGATTGTATTGTATTGCGATGTCTACAGTGCCTATTCTTTACAAATTTTAAGCCTTGTAAGAATGGTTTAAAGGGATACTAAAGTAAAATATTAGCTCGAGCTAGATTGAAAGATTAGGCTTCTCTAATAACGAATTGTATCGAAGACAGAGCTTTTGTAAGCCAGAAAATGACGAAAATTTGACGTCAGAGTGGCGCCACCTGTTGTGGACTCTGGCACCTCTCATGTGACAACAGCACTGACTGATTCAATGAGAGCGGCATAGAGGGAGGCAAAGTAGAGATTTTGTCAAACCTTCCGCTTTGGCGCGGGCAGTTCAAATGGAAGAGCAGCGGCGGGACCCCTTTCTACGCTACAGAGGGCTATATTGGCACACAGAAAACCATGATACACTTATAGAGAAATATTCTATCAATCTAGCTCGACTTAATATTTTCCTTTAGTGCCCCTCTCAGTTGGTAAGCATTAGTAAATCTTACCGGTAGAAGCAGACGTCCGCGAGGGGTCTTGTGCTGAAACGGAGCAGTGCTGGGAATTAAAAACCCAATTTCATACCAACACATGTGTCGGGTTGAATATTGAAATCGATGCTCATTTTTGTTTGAACGATGGGAACACAGTTGGTAGCAGCAGTACATTGGACTGTGATATCTATAATGCGTTTTTTTTTACATGTTTTAAGCCTTGACATCGCGGAAATGACCGGAACAAATCAGTTGATCTTACCGGCAGAAGCGGACATCTGTGAAGGGCCTTGAACTGAAACGAAATGTTCGAAATTTCACAGAACATACGGCATGGAACCAGGGCATGTCGTTACAGAAGAACCAAATTGATACTCATTGTTCTTTGAAGAATGGGAATGCAAAATTGGGAGCTGCAATGTGCTAGGTAAAGATAAGGAGGTTGACTTTATTGCTAAGTTGGTGATGACAACCCGGTGATCTCTTGTCGTGATACACTAGGTGTGGCGTGATAATTAGGGTTTATACAGTCACTACACAGGTACTCAAACAGCACATACACCCACAAAAACACATGCGCATGTAGTAGAGATGTTGTCTAAATTTTGTAACAGCGTGAAGACCTGAGAACCAACAACAACAGCAGCACTTTCGTAGTGCGCAACGCGAGGGTGATGCTGTTTAACAATGCACGTAAGCAGCAAATGGGAGCAGTCAGGAAAAGCAAAACTTGCATTCGGCCGATATGCTAAATTTTGTTTCGAGACTTAAGGCCTTGAAATCGCGCCTCGGGATGGAAGAAATCAGGTCTTACCGCCAGAGGTCGACGTCCCAGAAGGGTAGTACGCTGAAACGACCAAATATTCTAAATTTAAAATACACGGCTTTGTAAGTGTACTCACTAGTCCTAGGCCTGACTCTTGTTTCAGAAACCGAAAGGGGGGGTCACACTCCGGATGACGGATGTACCAACCGTTCCCTCCATTGCAAAAATTTACATTTTTACTCCTGTAATCGCCGACAGGTGGCGTGTACTCCTGATCTATTCCCGATTGAGGCATGTGTGCTGCATTTATACATGGTCTAAGACAAGATACAACGTGAAGCGTCAAATCAATGCAAAATTTGAGCGCTTAAAGGTCAATGCTTTAGCCAGAACAGGTGTTTATACCTGGCGCCTTTATCGACACGACACATCGTATTGCACAATATCTAATGTAACACAAGGTTCACAACTATGCTGCAGGCTTGTCTTAAGAAATGTTAGGCTGTATAATAGGCTTAAACGCTGCTCATTGCATTTGCATGGCGGTTGGCTGTGTTCTCATCAAAACTGGCATCTTGTGGAAAAAGAAATTGTCTCGGGTTACAAATGGCGGCTAAAAGCATGAACATGCATGAAAAAATTATAATAGAGACGTGCACTCACCGCCCTGGTCCATTTTTGGTAGCCAGTGGAGTCAAGCGCACAAGTATGTGCACGAAGCAAGGTGGTGTGATTGATGATACTGGCAACCCGCTAAACAATGGCACAAACCCACTGTGGGAGGATACACTCTAACACTAAACCGGGGGAAGTTGGACTACATGCAGTTAGACCGCTGGATAAACGGTTCATCCACCAAGAACTAAATGCGTGCAGTCGCGTGCCTCGTGCAAATGCCTGATTTGAAAGGACCAACGGGAATAGTAATAGCGTGCTGCTTGTTGAATCATCTGGTGCCGCAGCATGGCCAAGAAATAGTATTATGATTAAAAAGGCAAGTGATAATAAGAAAGAAACCGATCATAAGTAAAATAAAAGACGTGCAATACATTATTAAGCATTGCAGAAATGGCAAGTAAAAAAAAGAGAGAGAAATGGTATCACTTGTGGTAAAGGAAAGGATTGATGTTGAGTTTAGCTGAAACATATATCTATTATTATTATTACTAATTCGCATTTTTGGTATTTGAATTTTATAATTTAGTAAAGGAGGAATAAATCGAATTGATCGTGAACCGGCAAGAACGCGTTTCGCTCCATAGAGTACACTTGGCTCCCTTACCTTTACCCTCTTTCATATATAGACCTAAAGCCGTCATTCAAATATATTATTCACTTTCTCTCTGCATCTCGTGCGATACCGTCTTCTTTCTCTACTGCCAAGTGATTCAAGAACGACCGGAAAGACAACACAATGCAGTCAGAGGCCTACTCAAATATCAGTTATATTCGACTTGACACTGTTTTAAAGCCTCCGACATCTTGATGATGATGATGATGATGATGGTGATGATGATGATGATGATAATGATGATGATGATGATGATGATGTATAGTGTTTACTGGCGCAAGGTCCGACATCTTCGCCCCGTCCTCCATTTTCGAGTGTCATTGTTTGGTAACAAGTTGCGTGATGTGAACGCTGTAGCTTCTTCACTGGCATATCATTGTCGTAAATCTGTATGTACTTCAGTGATCCTGGAATGTTTAACAATGGCAAAAGAAACTTTTATTTCATTAAGTGTGTTTCTTTTCAATTACACGCGCCGTTTTCTGTAACATAACTATTCCATATCAGTGCTTTGTGCGTTCGATTTCATCCCACTTCTTGATTTTTGACCCGCTTTCCCGTAGTGAAGATTGTTTTGATGAAGATGCGCTTTCAAAACATGGCACGTACCTACAATGGGGAAGGGGTCAATAATCGGTGGTTTGTACACACCGAAAAGCCTTCAAAGCCGCCCTTGGTCTTCCCGAATGCGCTAGCACAGAGAGATTCGAGAGACTAGGCCTGCACAATAGTTTTGACGAGTACGCAGCCGCGACGTTATATGCTCAGAAAGAACGACTTTGTTCAACTCAGGGCAGGGAAGTATTGGCGAGGTTAGGCTTTTCACTGAGGCCCCAATATTGTGGAGAGGAGACGGCACAGATAGACCGCAATCTTCGATCGCACATCGCGGTGGGCCGGTGGCCCCAATTCCCAAGAACATGCACCCCAAGTACCATCCCGGACGACGCAGATCAAGGGCAAAGACTCTTCACAAATGTTTCGGCATGGGACCGGGAGTGTATTACACGGACGCTAGTCGAACCAGCTCCGACACGTTCACCGTAGTCTCTACGTGTCAGAACAATTAACGTTACAACGGCATCCTTCAAAACCTCCTCGGCATGCGTGGTAGAGGCTTCAGCCATCGCCTTGGCCATTCAGGACGCCGAGCGCCAAACCAATTCGGCTGTCATATTATCCGACTCACAAGCAGCTTGCCGCCTGTTTCCAAATGGGACGGCACCCCAGTTAATTATCAAAATTTTGGGCAGTCGACCACTGGAATCGCACCACACTATCATATGGTTTCCAGCACACGAGGGACTGGCAGAGAACGCGAGGGCAGACCGTATTGCTCGAGGATTAAACGTCGGAGCAACGGTAGGGCCCAGCGACGACCTTCCATCGAATTCTCGTGACATCCTTTTACAGCAAAGGCAGCAACGGAGCCGTTTTGGACATCCTCACTTGAATTTGAACAGCCAACAGGAGAGGGATTGGCGTCGTATTCAGACGAATACATACCCCAACCTGCACCCACTACACAGAATACACCCCACGAGGTTCATTGACGAGTGACCGTGGTGCACAGAAGTACCCACACTAAAACATATCACATGGGAGTGTCCCAAGAGGCCTCCGCACATATACAGCCCAATAATACTGAAACATCCACTCATGAGGAATAGGCAGTGGGAGGCATGGCTTGCAGACGAGGGCTGGGAGAGCCAATTGGCTCTTCTGGACCAAGCCCAGCGAGCCGCTCGTGCCAGTGGAGCCCTGGAACAGGGGCCCCAACCAGCGTGCCTTCTTTTATTTATTTATTTTCAATAAAGTTTTTACTCACTCACTTGTACGCACCGATAAATCTTTCATGAAAATAATCTTGAAAAGGTAAAACTGTAAATAAAAAAGTTGCGAGTAATGAAGACGTGTGACCAGATGAGCGGACGATTATATCTGAAAGAAATAAACCCCAGATTCATGGAACAATTGGAGTGGCAGAAATTCGGAAACATTATAAAAGGTAAAGTATGAATTAACACGGTATGCGTTTTTTTTGGCTTGTCTAAAATCACACATAGCATCAAACAAACTTTTGTGCCTAAAACCTAGCGCCAAGGCCCCAAGGGAGCGTAACACAAAATTTCTTATGCAAACATTGTAGAGTGTTATAAGTGTGTTTTACGAACCACGAAGATTTTTGCCCGCTGCCTTGGAAGAACTATGAGTGCCACCGAGATATAATTTAGTGAGAACTCGGAAAATATTATGATAAATAAGCATATGAACTTAAACGGGAATGGTTGAATCACAGTCATTGTAAAGACACCTTATGCTCGAAAGCGTTATATGCGGGCAATGTTTCAATCGGCCGAGTCATATGTGGGCAGCGTTTTAAAGTGCGTGGTTTAATTACAGCCAACTTACGTTCGTAGTACAACTGCTCAAAGCAAACAATTTCGCTGGAAATTTGGGTGTTATTTTGAACGGTAGGACGTGTCTTTTGTTACTTTTTTCTTTTCTTTTTCTGGCCTTTATTGACTGTAAACTGCTGCTGTCACCAATGTGACAGCAGAGAGGGAGCAGCTAGACTCCTGCGAGGGAGCCGAAACGTATGTTGTTCTTTCTTTCAAACTTACGTTTTTATGTGGTTGTTGTCCGGTGCTGTTACACAACTGTGCATTTCTATTTTATAGTGGCTCAGTTCCGCGACCAAACTCTGTTCTCAGTGAAATGTGAGCCCGCATCCAGACTGCCGCAAGGCACCGGAGGTCGCATGTCCTTGAGCAGTATATAGCTGAGCCGTGCCACCCAACGCGCTGCCATCGGAGGCGCCGCAAGTTAAGGAACTAGCGTGCGGTCATTCCACCGCCGAAGTCACGGCCACTGGAGCACTTGCCAGAAACGATCGCAACATATCGGCACGCGTGGAACGATATTACGCAAGCATGCTGCCGCAACCCCCTTTCGGTATATCTCGCAGTCGCAAGTGTTATGGGTGAAACGGCCCTCGGCAACTGGCATCTTAGAGCTCCCCCGCTTTGCGAACCCACAAGGTCGATGACAGAACGCGAAAACAAGACGTCCCATACACGCGCACAAAATAACAAAAGTGTGGATGACACTGTTCATGTTTTACGATGCTTTTATGTTTTCTCTCGTTGTTCGATTGATCTGCAAGAATCGGCGCAGAGAAGGTCTTCTTAGATGAGGGAAGCACCTAATTTGCAAGTCATCACCGATAGCATCCTACTTTGTCGCAAAGGCATGGTAGACTAATCTTTCATTGTTGCTCATCTGCGCAGTGCGCCTTATCAGACACTTTCTTTCCCCATTTAGTGGAATAAATGTCGTAGTTTACTTTCCTAAATGCCAAATAGCTGTTTTCAGTTACACAAGGGCCGCGATTTTCTCGAGCTACCTTACGTTCGATTCTATTCCACTCTTATCATACTCCGTTCGCGGCCGGCTAACCCCTCTGATAACGAAGGCAGAGCATCGCTCTGGCCACTGACGAAGCTCAAAAAATGTAAGAAGGAATAGCATCAGAAAAGGCATCGCTACGAAAACGCACGGCCCCGGTTGCCGCCATGCACAAGCTACCGCAGACGTTTTCGGGGCACGAAATTCACGAAAGAAAGTTGGCTTTCCTCGACTTTTCTTCTTCATCATATAATTTAGGTGAGCAATATGTCGGTCGCAGGAAGAAGTATCCTCTGCTTGAAGAGTTATTTACGTTCCGAAGCACTGATAACAAACCTCACTATTACCTTGTTTTAACAAGGCGATGTTTTAGGCTTACGCGTCTGAACGAAATCGCTATTTAATAACATTTTCCGGGGAATTGGTCACGCGCGTAGTTGCTGAACTTTTTTGCAAAGTAAGTTTAAAGCAGCTAGTGAGACCTCTCTACAAGACCCTCTCTCCGCAATCGTTACTTCTTTCATTTCTTTTTTCTTTCATTTTTTATAGAATGCTTCTGCATTAAAATATGAAAAGGGAGGCCAACTTGAATTCATGAAGTATTGTATGGGTAACGTTTAAATAAAATACGCAGGGCTGTTTAGCCTTCGATTTTTTTGGCCCTCTGCGTTTGGTATGCGCTAAAGGGTCGTAAAGGAGCGTTCTAGTCGGTGCGAACTGAAGGCTGCTGTTGCAACTAGGCTGCTGTCCAAACCAAATTACATTTGCATAGATGCACCAACCATTTACATTTCCTCGTTGTTATGACGTCGCGGCAGGGTCGAACTTCATTTAGTATCTCCGTCCTTCGGGAACTATGCTTACCTGTACAGAAGACAGCCGCAGGACGGCTACAAATGGGTTGTACCTTCATCCTTGGGTTCTCACCGACTACAAGCCAGACTAAGCTCTGCTTCGGGCACTGCCTTTAGCACCTCTCGTTGTTTTGATTTATAAACCACAGCTTAGTATGCTTGTTATTATTTGAGTATAAATGATAGCACGTCGAGCATTTTCGAGTCTGAGTGGGGTACAGTTCTTTGCGTGTGGTCGCTCCTGTTGTAACGTAATGTTTTTTCATTGTTTTTATCCTACCTTATCTAGCGGCTCAGACCGGTCAACCAGAGGTGTTGAGGCAGTCATATGTCATTCCATTCTTTCTACTCTCACGAAAGTGAGAACAGCGGCGCTCTTCCATGAGGGAAGTCTGTTGAGTGTGACACAAACAGCACGATTTCTCCACCACACATGCTCACTACTGCCTCCCTCCGATAGCAAAGGGAAAGAGGCGCCTTACATTACTGCCAGGCGCGGCAGGATTTGCCACCTTTCAAAGATCGGTCGTCCACTAAAATACATGCAGCAGCGGGCGGTCAGCGCACTAGTCACATGACACTTTCGCGCTCGCCGTGTAAATCCAAAGATAGTAATGTGACAGGTTGCTCGAAGTTGGGCGTTATACAATGGACGTTATACGAGCGGCTTCGTTCCCGAAGCCGCTTGCGACACACCTTATATACAGTGAGTCGCTTGGTGGCGCCACACCACCCTGTTGTCGATTTAGGCTCCTCTAGCCTTCTTGAGGCCTTTGGGTTCAGCGAGAGCATGGGGAAAGTAAACATGTCCGCAATAGAGATTAGTAAGAGGCGAGTGGAAGTTTGGTGATAGAAAAGAAGGGAGTCAACGAACAACGGATACGTACAAAGACAAAGTTCCTAAAAAGGATTCAGAACGTTTGGTGATGGAAATTGTTCGGACATTTTTCTCTTCCTTTCTTTTTATTTAAAGATGGGTAGGACATTGGGCACAATGATAACAAGAGCTTGGTGGCGCAACCCACCGCCCCGTTCCAAAGGGGACGCTCATAGCATCCATCCATCCATCCATCATCCATCCGCAAAGATGGCAGCCTTGAGCAACTTCGCTGCCATGTGCACACTGGCTTTCGTTTGCGAGGTATTTTGTCGGCTTTCCGAGTGTAGCGCGGCTGCTACAAATAAATCAAACCTTAACTTTAGTTGCCGACACCTGAAGAAGCAGCGCGCCGATTATAGGCCTAATGGTCCATAGCAGCGTGGCCTTGACGAAAATTCGCTGCTGGCCGATGTGTTAACGGGTCGCAACGTGGCGGAATGATTCACGCTATAATATGTTCGTACGGTTGGCTCATCAGTGACAGGTCCTGAGATCACGCATAAGGGTTATAATGACGGCTGCTGAGGCGGCGTAAAGTTCTTCGTCGAGTATATTAACAGATCTACGTGCCTTCGCACTTTCCGAAATACGCGCTAGTTTTGTCGCCACTGCGTCTGTCCGCGTCGCATTATCGTTTCAATCGGTCCTGTCGACCTTGACGAACCTAGTATCGGCAGAGGTGGTTCTGGCCGACGCAGCACCGTGCGATTCCCGCATCGGACCGACTTCGGGGAGCGCACGCGCTAGGGCAGAAGTGGGTGAACGGCCTGACTGCGGCGCGCTCACAAAAAAAAAAAAAAAAAAAAGACAAGTACTCGCTTGCGCAGCATCGCGCACAATGAGATTCGCGGCGGATGCGACATGCGGCACGCCGCTGCCCTCTACACCGATCGAATATAGCGAATATTTGAAAAATCGTGTAGTAGATATTCGATTCGCGAATGGAATTGTTCAACCATTTACTATTTCATTCGATTCGTCAATATTCGAGTATTCGCACACCCCTACCTTCGTCGGTTTTAGTCCTTCATCATATGGTTCAGGGAAGAATTTGAAAGCGATCGTCTTGACGTGTTTTCTCGTTGGGTAGACGGGATTCCCCGTTGGACAGGCATAAAAATGTTTACTCATTTAAAATTGATGCGCCTAACTTTCAAGGCAGCATGCTTCGCGACGGACGTGTCTTGCAAGCACTTCAGCGCTCATTCAGTACTTACAAGAGTTGCGCAGAGGCGCCGTGTAACTACGATCCAATGTCTCCCCCCTCTCTCATAGGCTCAGAACTCTCATTCCCGCCGGCCGCTCAAACAAGACAAGCGCGCGCCAAGAAAGCGGCCGGGGAGGCCTATAGGTAGAAGCGGCTACCACGACGGCCCAGGTAGGTTCATGCCCTATCTCTTTGGTCGTGCATTCTCATTGGATTGGTTTAGAGATCTTGGACGTTGTTGCCTATGCGAGTCGTTAGACGCACTGTTCTTCCATCTACTAATCTTATGTGCAAATGTAACATATTCGTATAGATATAAGGCTAGCGCGTGTTCTCGAGTCAGCGTACAGTTTCGTTCCAATATTTCCAAGCTTGCTCTGCACCTCTCTGTCGAAAGCTGGCTGCAGACCGTGAACTGCGGTTGGCGTTGTCTACCCAGTAGTCTTGTGTCTAGGGGTCCAAATACCACTCAAACACACAGTGTTAAGCGAGCTTTATTGGTGACCCTAGCTCTATTAAAATAAAATTAAATTATGGGGTTTTACGTGCCAAAACCACGATCTGATTATGAGGCACGCCGTAGTGGGGGATTCATAATAATTTGGACCACCTGGGATTCTTTAACGTGCACCTAAATCGAAGTACACGGGTGTTTTCGCATCTCGCCCCCTTCGAAATGTGGCCGCCGTGGCCGGGATTTAATTCCGTGACCTCGTGCTTAGCAGCCCAACACCATAGCCACAGAGCAACCACGGCAGGTACTATTAAAATATACTAGGAGTGGATAAATGCCTTCACTAAGCGATCGCTGAACCAAGTTGAAAGAAATTCATTTCATTTGAAAGCAAAAAAACAAACTTCTTGTGACTCAAATCCGCCGGTAGTAGACAGACGAACACGGCGACTGATAGGCGTAATCTCGGCTGAACGCGATCGACATCGCCTCAAACTGTCTGCGCAGCTGATGAAGGCTGAAGTTCGTGCAGCCAACAACGCAACACCACTTGCCACCATCACTTGCCCGTCCACACAGAACCCAACTTCTCGCGTCAAACTTACACTAGCTCACGATCGCCGACTCCTCAACGCTGACGTCTACCATTCATTCCCAGCATGCTGTGCCTTTACGTCATAACACAATGGCCAGTATCTGAGGAGGAGGCCAGGCAGGAGGTTCGAGGGGATTACCAAACCCATTTGTAAAAATCTGTGGAACTCTAAAGAGTAATTTTTTCTGGACATGCCATAAGTGTGCAGAGGAACGTACGCAGCGACATTCGCTGACATCAAAAAATCGCCAGAGTTTCCTTTTGAAGGCCGGGATACATGGAGCGGAAAACCGGCGTAAAAACGACGAAATTCGCTCGGCGGCAGGCGCCTCGACCCTCGTAAGTCCAAACATTTTGCTCCCGCTGGCGACCCGGTCGCGTATTTCCAATTGCTAGTAGATACAGCGCTCGACCGCTGGCGCCACGCTGCGCCGCTCGCGCGTACCATGTTTCGAGCCGCCGCCGTTGGAACGGAGGAGGCGTTGACGGAGAAAACGCTGGGCTGGTGGTGACTAGCCTGCTGTTGGGATCGGTGGTATTATAAACGCATCACTGCTTTGATGATCCAAATATAATCTCACTATCAGGGAGGGAGCAGTCTACCTGACTGGAGCAGTATTTTTTTATTTGGGGTGTTGCTACGCTGCGCTCCGCAACACCCCAACGACCGCCGCTTCGCGTCGGCGCCCGGCACCACGGCTGCCGCCGTGGCGCCGGGGTTCAAGCGACCGCGGTGGCAAACAGAGAGGAAAAAAAGGGAAAAGCTTGATATTAAGAAAAATATGTACCCAGGGCGGGCTTCGAACCTGCGTACGCAAGATCCCGAAGCGAGCGCCGTAGCCACTCAGCCATACAGCCATTTTTTTTCTTTATTGCCTGGCTTTGACACACAACATTTCACAAAAGGAACAGTACAATATACTATTACAATATACAGTAGAGGAAGGCGTATTCAACCACCATCGTGCTGGCTGCGTCTATTCAGAATTCGCGCAGATCCACAAGCGGCTCTACTCTTGAGAGCCACTCGGGGGGTTCCGCTAATGCCTTATTGATTTCAACAAACCAGTGCATGCTCTCACGAAAATAAATTCGTGCAGGCCGCGCATCCTTATCAACGTAGTATCCTGCCATTCTGGACCGCCAAATACAGTGGAGGCCCATAAGCATAATTAAATCAAAAGGCGCCCCATCCTCGTTATCTACGCTTAAGTACCGAATGCCATACGGGTCAAGTGGAAATTCTTTCCGTACTGTTCTCTGTAAGACATCCCAAAAATAAACGCCTTCCCAACAGTGTAAAAAAACATGATCGATTGTCTCTGGCTGCTTGCAAATTAAACCCCAAGGTAAAAACAATTCCTTTCCCTCCAAAAACTTTTTAACTGGTAATGTACCGGTGTGTAATTTAAAAAAGAAAGTTTTCATTCCTGGCGGCATCTGCATTGTTTTAACTCTCTTTAAAACATCACTGCCTGCGCCTCCGCTGTACACGGACCTGTACAAGGGCACTGGGAAAACAATGTCACACACAATACAGTTTTTTTTTTTTTTACACTGAATAGGTAATCATTCGAAAACCGCGCTGTTAGAAATCTTACACTCGATACGATTTCTTTGTAGAAACCACGAATCCCTCCCGAAAGCTCTTCGGTTGAAACAACGTACTCGGGCAGCCGTCGGCTTAGCGCTCGGTGAACGGAACCACCTAGAAACGCGGTACGCGCGAGCGGCGCAGCGTGGCGCCAGCGGTCGAACACTGTATCTACTAGCAAATGGAATGTTGCGACCCGGTCAGATCGGAAAAACTCCGCCCGGCGAAAATCGCCACCCGAAGTGGTGAGAGCGCCTCGCGCGCTCACCAGGCGTTGCGACGATCCATCTCCCTCCGACTGCCGGCACTTTGTTGGGAGCCGCCGACCGTCCCTTCTGCTCGAGTACCTTGAGGAAAAAGAGTGACCGCAGATTATAGTAAGAAGCCGACCATGCCGGGTCTTCTGGCTCTTTGCATCTGTGTGGGCCTAGACGGCGCACGGAATGCCTGGGGGATGCACGGAATGCCTGGGGGATCGAGATAAAGAGCCACTGACCGGCCCATTTCACGCCAAATTTTGATAATTCTATCCTCTCCGGCTGCAGTACTCAACGCTTGTTGGAGGAGGCTTTAAAACAGGAACTGAAACTGAGGTAAACATGTATCCCCACAATGTGTTCTTACACAGAAAATTGAACTCGTCGCTGTTGGAGAACCACAATACCTTCTCCAACGTCTGCGCTCCGCGGTGCTACCACTCAACGTAGCAAGACGACGCAAAGCCGGCCCGCTAAAATCATTACAGCTCACTTAAATGTGTGTAAATCGTTTTGTAAGCGCCTCTATGAAACCTTTTCCAAGTTGCTTAGCCATTAACAACAAATAATGCAGTAAAAAGCCTATTTACTATTTATTTCGTCTTCCAAAAAAAAACATTCATTGAGTCTGGAAAAAATTGGAGGACGCTTAAGCTTCACCTTTAAGAGTGGGACGCGATAGCGTTATTGGGCTCCGTTCGCATCACATTTTTCTTTATGAGAAGGCTTCACTGCAACGCACAACGTGGGAAAGCCAGCTTACAAAGGCCAAGCTTACACTGAGCCCCTTAATGTCGGCTTCACTTTTAAACACAAATTCATTGCTGGGTAGACATTTTTACAGCAGCAATTTAAGCCGTATGATATCAAAATGTGAAGGCTCTAGGAGCTTTTCTTTATAATGTTATCAATTGTTTTATAATTAATTTTATCAACGCCATCGCGTTAATACTGACAGATACGCGGCAAGCGCGCGGCGGCTTCCGCCTCTTTTTCGCTCCATGTATGTGATGCCAGCGAACCATCGGCGCTGTGCCGCAGCGTCTATTCCTGCCGGGTGAAGTTCGCCGTGAAAGTTCGCTCCATGTATCCCGGGCTTAAGTCGTTCAACAGGGCTTTAAAAGCTGGTTTAAGCCAGGTGATGGCAAGACCTTGACAGTAATGCCCTCCTGCATGCTTTTGCTATCCCCCGCTTAACAAACTACGAATGTGCGAAACTAAAAGGGAGCAGGCTATTTTGAGAGCGAGGGGCGCATTGCCAGGAAACATAGTCTCGGCATGAACAAAACTTATAAATCTAAAAATCTCAGCTCGAGCTTGTTATTTGGGTGAAAATATATTGTCGATTCCAGGTTAGTCCAGGTTCGAAGAAAAATATTTAAAATATTTTCGACGTTCTGCCGCGCATTACGCTACTCAGCGCAATAGATGACCAAAATATCGTCAACATAGAGGAATGCCTTAACGGCAGTTGTCTCATCAAGGTTAGCCTATGACAGGTGCCTGAAGGCTATATAAGACAAATATAAAAGCATGGCACTTACAGTCCAAAATTTCATGTCATCTAAGTATAACAAGAATCAGAATACAAAAAAGACATTATCTACAAATAAGAGATAAACGTATCTCGACCAAGAACAAAAGCACACGTCATCCTCAACTTCTTGCAGCATATAATTAAAAACAATTCTTAATTTGTTTTTCTTCCGAATTTTTCAATCTTGCGTTGCCAGTCGTTAGTGTTGCCAGTAATTAGTGAAAACGAATGGCCTGGTAAATGAGAAGATCACGCGAATGAGTTGATCAAGATTAATCCAGAGCTTTCCAATGCGACGACCCTAGTAATCCACAATGCAGTTTCGGGACGACCCTAATAATCCACAATGCACGCGCTCTCGGCGGAACGTGCGTGCTTGCGTTTAACAAATAACACGTTTGGGGCCGTGTGGTGGGTGTGAGGCTTCAGGAAGGGATATTCTACGATGGATCATATCCATGCCATCAATCAGGTAATCGAGAAATCTGCAGAGTACAATCAACCTCTTTATATGGCTTTCATAGATTATGAAAAGGCATTTGATTCAGTAGACATACCAGCAGTCATAGAGGCATTGCTTAATCAAGGAGTACAGGAGGCATACGTGAATATCTTGGCAAATATCTACAAGGATTCCACGGCTACCTTGGTTCTCCATAAGAAAAGTAGAAAGTTACTTATCAATAAAGGGGTCAGGCAAGGACACACAATCTCTCCAATGCTATTCACTGCATGCTTAGAAGTATTCAAGCTCTTAGACAGGGAAGGCTTAGGTGTGAGGATCAACGGCGAATATCTCAGCAACCTTCGGTTTGCAGATGACATTGTCCTCTTCAGCAACAATGGGGACGAATTACAGCAAATGATTGAGGACCTTAACCGAGAAAGTGTAAGAGTGGGGCTGAAGATTAATATGCAGAAGACAAAGATAATGTTCAGTAGCCTGGCAAGGGAACAAGAATTCAGGATCGCAAGTCAGCCTCTAGAGTCTGTAAAGCAGCACGTTTATCTTGGTCAATTATTCACAGGGGACCCTGATCACGAGAAGGAAATTTACAGAAGAGTAAAATTGGGTTGGAGTGCATACGGTAGACATTACCAAATCCTGACTGGGAGCTTGCCACTGTCGTTGAAAATAATTAAAAGTGTACAATCATTGCATTCTACCAGTGCTAACATATGGGGCAGAAACTTGGAGGGTAACAAAGAAGCTCGAGAACAATTTAAGAACCGCACAAAGAGCGATGGAACAAGAAATGTTTGGCTTAACGTTAAGAGACAGGAAGAGAGCTGGTGTGGATCAGAGAGCAAACGGAGATAGCCGATATTCTAGTTGACATTAAGAGGGAAAAATGGAGCTGGGCAGGCCATGTAATGCGTAGGATGGATAACCTGGTAGACCATTAGAGTTACAGAATTGATACCAAGAGAAGGGAAGCGCACTCGAGGACGGCAGGCACACTCGAGGACGACAGGAAACTAGGTGGAGTGATGAAGCTAGGAAATTTGCAGGCGCAAGTTGGAATCAGCTAGCGCAATACAGGTGTAATTGGATATCACATGGAGAGGCCTACGTTCTGCAGTGGACATAAATATAGGCTGATGAGGATGGGTGTAATTGCTTTTGCTCTAGAAAAAAGGTGGCACCGCCTTCTGCAGTCCTGTTCTATTCGACATCGTGTGGAAGTTTTGAAACGAATTGAGCATGTACCTGGGGACTGATAACTGCTGTTCGCAGTACCTGAGTTTAAGGACCCCTGCCCAGGTCATATTGGAAGTTTTGGTTATATGAATACTTGAAGTTGCAAATCACCGTGAATTGGCCGTTCTAAAGCGATATTTCTTTTTTAATTTGTTTGTCATTAAAAGAGATAGGAGTAATCGAAATATTCCGTCGCCATGCCGCCAGAAGGTGGGCTTCACTGCCGACCAACGACGCTTCTCTGTCTTTGTCTCGACTAGCATCTGCAGGGCCTTTCGTTCCCTGCCTTCTCGCACACCAGAGCCAAGGAACCACGTTGCGTTTACGTCACGAGCCGCGCCTTCTTTTAAAGACGAAAGTCTTTCTTAGGCTACCTAAACGCGAAAACTTAGTCTGTCACTCGAATCAACCACCCGACCAAAACCAACCAAGCTACTAGCACTGGTGGCACGTGATCATACACGTCAACATTATACAACGCAAAGGAAAGCTCAGACCTATTTGAGGCAAAATATGTGTACATAACCATGATCCGCAGCGTTTATTTAATTAAGAATACACATTATGCTGGTTTTTACGTTAGTAAATGAAAAATTAACGCGTTAGAAATGGTGTCGAAGAGACGCTACGCGTTAAAAGTAAGCCGACTGAAGCCGCGGCTCTGTAGCCGGCTTTAAGCCAACAGTAATAAATGGTCCCAACAGATGGCGTGAGAGCACGGCGAACACGGGAAATTTGAATTGAATTCAGCAAGATCGCCATTGCATCCGCTTGCGAGGAGTGAGAGGGGAAGAGCGTGAGGGGTGGGAGGGGGATGAAGAGAAAGTGTTACGTATCAGGGGCGGCAGAAGACTCGTCTTTCGACGTCATTTGCAGCGAAGCAAGCAGGTATTCGGCCAATTTTTTACAGCGTAAGCTGTTATGGGCTCATTCAAATAGCCGTTTCGGGTCTCGATGATGCCGCCGCCGGCGGCCGCGTAACCGCTATCGCCGGAAACGCGAAAAAAGTACCCGATTCTTCCCGGGATCGAACCCGCTCCCACTGTGTGGGCGCCGGATACTCTACCACTGAGCCGCTCAAGCGCTTGCTATCAGGCCGCGGAAAATACCCTAAGGCAAACGCATGCAGGGTGAGATGACTCGAGCCTCCCCGCCCGTATGGTGGCGCCATCTAGGTGAGATGCCTACAAAGGCAGCGTCCGCAGGCGCAGACGACGATATGCGATTTAGACGAGGCGCGCAATCAAGGCGCTCCCGAGCTGCTGAGCCTCCGCCAGTATGGTGGCGCCATCTAGTTAAGGTGCCTGCAAACGCGGTGCGCCCGACATGTAAGCTGTAGTTGTAAGGCTTGACCGGGCTCAGCAGACTGCTGTGGAGAGAGCATTACAAGCCGCAGCTTGCCGTCCACGCCGGGCGGACAGTTCAGATCGTTCTCGTGAAAACGAGGCGAACAGACTGCCGCGAAGACCCTGTTGTGCGTGGTGCCCAAATTGGAGCTACTCTTGAGCCGCTCCACCAGCTTACGCTGTGACTGTGCTGCGTGTGCCGCGCAGGCCTGTGACTTTTTTTCAAGCGAAGCTCTACTTGCGAACCCTCACGGACTCTCCTGACCGTGGCTGCTCGGTGCTGCTGCTCTCTTACTGAATAGCTCATACTTTAAAAAAATTGGGTTATGTGCCCGAGGGTGTCAAACCTCGGTCCCCTCGCACAGCAGCCGGATGCTCTAACCATTAGGACGTATACTTCTATCATCCCAACGCCAACTAGTTCTTTGAGATGGTCACCGCGTGTGTCACATTGCGCATAGCACAGCGCGAGAGCGCATGCGCGCGCGCTCCAGATTCCTTTACGCCAAAGACACAGCAATGAAATGGGCTAATTTACAGCATTTGATTCACCGGTTCGCGAAAGCTTCGCTTGACATCGTAGATTTCAAGATTTGCGTTCGATCTGCATACTGCTTTTTATGTCCAATTCCTTCTTAGCCGCGTAGCCAACTTTCAGGAGCACTCGTGCATTCTTCCGTGGATGACTTACCGATGTCATGTGCCGTAATCAATGACATTTCAGGCAGTGCATCACACATGCAGCGTGTGCCCTTGATTCTATTGGAGGAAGCGAAGCTCGATCCCTTGAGAGAAAAGGCGTGCAGGCTTTCGTTTGAAAGTTCAGATGTTTTCTCGCCGCGCCACAGTCTGATACTCTGCAGGCACGATCATCTGCGCGGAATCTACGCACTGTGCTTACTTGTCTGTAACACGCAAACATGGTGAGGGGCCATCAATGTCACAGTAGTCTGTTGGTTCTTGTATTTCTTTTTCCCCATCTTTTCTTCTTTTTTTTTTGAAACACTCGAATATACTCTTAAGAGTATACTGCTCCCTGCAGTCAACATGGCAAAACTTATTCTTTTAAAGGCAATACATTTGGTGAAAATCAGCACAGCCTCATCAAGAATAGCAGTCGATAATGGTGCTTCAAAAAAGTAATAATAATAATCCTCAATCCGCACATATCTCAACCCCTTTCCTTTTGTGATTTCGCATGGTATAAGCGAAACTCTGCCATCTACAAACGAATCCGTTATATTTCCTCTGTTCTGAGCATCTGAGCCTAGGATGCCATGCTGTCTGTGCCTCGTAACGACTGATCACCTTAGCACGGTTGCTCTGAATTCCTTCATTTACGCTAAAATGCATACGAAGTAATGTCCTTAACTATATTTAGACGTCGTGTCTTGCTGCAAAACGTGGCCTCAAATAAGAAGCGTATAATATATCAACCAGTTAAACATTCGAAGTTACCAATAATTTAAGATTACACTTAACGGTGTGTATAAGCGCGCCGCCAACGTGGCACTATTACAAATAAGTGCACTAGTTCAAAGTACCGCCGGCTGTAACAAGGGTATAACTCCCGCATTCTCAGACGATCCTCGACTCGAGGCTCTTCCTCCACTTCACCAAGCTTAGCACAGCGCCGCCCCTCGACTGAACAGAACGCTACGATTCTGAAAAATTGCCCTCTGTGTTAATGCATCACAGTAACCGCCTTTCTAGGAGGCCGGCGCCACCTAAAATACGGGAGTTAGTCACTGTAGCAGCGCCAACCCTGTTTTCGATTCTTGCAACATTTTCTCGTTTACAAGACAATGGCGTAAGAGGCGTAACCCACCACGAGATCCATCAGCAGCAGGGACTGGTGCACAGTGGTCCTTTTAAAAGGAACGCTGTACGTTAGATAAACTACGAAAACATAACTATGCAATAAAAAAGCTGTCTTCACGAACGAAATTAAGTCGCACAAGTTTTTTACACCCTTGCCGCTCAATACCACAACGAATATGTAGATGTCCTAGAATGCTGGCACACGCTGGCAGATGTGCTAGAAGATGTGTTAGAATATGCCAGCACCTCAAATTTGTATTTTTCTGCGGCTGCAACCACAAAAGCAAGAGCATCGCGCCATTCTTTAACATGTATACAAGTTGACTTCATTGGCATTGTTCTATACCTTTCAGCGCAACGATGATGATCGCCGGCCTTACTTTAGCCGTTGCTGCCGGCTGCCTGGTCGCCGGTCTAGCCGAAGAACGCCAATTCGTGGTTCACACAACTTGTGGAGCTACGAGAGGAATCGTTCGTTCCACGACTGCTGGTCCAGTGCTAGCCTTCCTGGGAATACCTTTTGCCGAGTCGCCGCTAAGTGAACATCGCTTCAAGAAGCCGACGCCTAAAAAGCCTTGGCAAGGGGTTCTAAACGCCACATCGTTGAGGCCAATGTGTCCCCAGAATCCCACGCGCATCCACAATTACTTTGCTATAACGGAAGCGGATCCCGTTTCCGAGGACTGTCTTTTTCTCAACGTCTTCAAACCCGTTCGAAATGACTCTGCTCTGAGGCCCGTAGTCGTATACATTCACGGAGGCGCCTTTTTGTTCGGAGGAATTGCCATGAAGATTTTCGATGCTTCCGAACTATCCGTGCGAGGAGACCTTGTCGTCGTCACCATCGCCTACAGGCTAGGACCGTTAGGGTTTCTGTATATGGGTACAGAAGAGGCACCGGGCAACATGGGCCTCTACGATCAACAACTTGCGCTGCAATGGGTCAAGGACAACGCACGTTCCTTTGGCGCCGATCCGGATGTCATAACTGTAATGGGTGAGAGCGCCGGAGCCATCTCGGTCGGCATCCACCTACTGTCTCCAAGTAGCGACGGTCTCTTCCAGCGCGCTTTCATGCAAAGCGGCAGCCCGTTTATCGGGGTTTTCGTGAGCAGTCCAACGAAGGCGGCATCCAGCACAGACATGCTCGCAGCCTACCTCGACTGCAAGGAACGGGACTCGCGTGAGCTTTCTGTGACAGAGGTCGTCAGCTGCCTGCGATCCAAGGACGTCGGTGACATCTTAGAAGCCGCGGAAAGTTTACACACAGCCAAGTTCGACGGATTCGTTCCGTTTTTCGGCGGTGACTTTGTGCCGGAAAAGCTCGGAAAAGCATTCGCCCGTGTCCCACCAAACGCACGCGACGTCCTCGTGAGCGTGTGCGAAGCGGAGGGAGACGCTTTGATCAAGTACTTGCTTGGGGCGTTCAACATTGTAGAAAACCTTGACAAAGTGACTGCGCGCCGTATGGAGGCTGTTCTGAGGTTGCCATTGTCGCGTGTGCTTGTCGGCACCGACATTGACGCCATCATCGAGCGCTACCTCGGCCCAGTGTCGGGCCAGAATGGAATCGAAGTAGCTCGGGCTGCGTCGGATATGTTGGGTGACTGGATGTTCGGCTGCCCGGCTCTAAGCACGGCCAACGCGCTTGCAGCTGCGAACGTGTCAGTGCACGTTCTACGTTATTCTGAGCGGCTGTCCTTCATCGATTGGCCCGAGTGGGTTCGTCCGACACACAGTGATGACATCGTGTTCAGCCTGGGCTCCAGTCTGAGCCTTGGAAGCCGTCCCTCCGACGCTGACGTCAAGGCTACTGAGAACATGATAAACATCGTCTCGACGTTCACTCGCACAGGGTGAGGATTATGCGCTTGATAGCCATTTTGGGCTACAGCAGGTAACGTAAGGAACAGTTGAGTTTGCTGTAGATGACATGAGACGCTGCACTCGCAAAAGAAAACTCAAACGTGCTTAGGTTTTTTGCGCGTGTACGAACAAGTCCTCACATTCTCTTACATCGTCGTCACTCAATAGCTCGGTTTTAATTGTTCGCCCTACATTTCCTTTTATTTTAAACATCTTTTATTTCTAACGCACAATGAATCATCTCTCACCTTTTAGGAAGATTTGCATCACCTACATTTTTCATGGGAAACGAGCCTTTAACTATCATGTGAGATGACATCATCAATCTTGCGATGTGGAGTTACGAGTCTGAATTTTCACTTTCATAGATCTCTTTCTGTGACTAACCTCTGTTCTTTTTTTCTAACAAACCAGAGACAACTGATCATTTTATCCTTTCACGTGCCACTGTTCCTCCTCCCTGCGCAGATTGATTGTTTCTCGGATTTCAAGCTACCAATTTATGTTCAACTTTATCTGCATCAAAGTTATTGTGATTTGCTGCATGTTAGTTGGGTACTAGCCACAGGTCTATTGTAGCAGTTCTGCAGAAGTTTGTTGAAGCACCCGGATTGTTACGCTGCTAGGGGGGCCAATCGGTGTGCATTTATTCTTGCGAGTGCGTGTGTGTGCGTCTGCATGCGTGCGTATGCGAAATATACCCAATCAAAATGTTGTTGTCCATGTGTTACCCAATGTTTCCTTTTTATTGCCTTTAATTTTTCCATATGGCGGGTAGTTTTCGTCAACTTTTGTGGGGCCACCCACGTGAGTATGAACTAATTTTGAGCCTACAATAACTACAACATATCCACTGATTGAGGATCACGCGCCTCAATTGACTTCGTAAAGGAGTTACCCTTGCGTCAACAGCGCCCTACCAAGTTGTTTTAAATGTTGAGCCATTCTAACTTACTTTATGTTCGCAAAAAAATAATAAGCAATGTCATTCGCCGCTGTTGAAGCTGTAAGCGTGAGTGCATGTTGGTAAATGTATGAGGGAAAAGTTAATCCATACCACAAACTGCTGTATCTCTCTGATTGTCTCAAGGTTGCGTCGGAACCTAAAATTAAAGTCAAACAATCTTTCCATCTTGCAGAAACGAAACAAATTAGTCCGTAGTATGTCCGCCCGCAGAATTCCAACCACGTAGTACATGGTCATATTCGCTTGTGCACGTACTACTAGTTCGCGCGCGCGCGCACACACACACTCGAAGACAGCAAGCCTTTCAGTGCCTTGTGCACTTACTTCCCAGTGAAACAACCTGCATTTATTTTGAAAACTTGTCCTCTGGTCTCGTTTCCTCATACCGCTGTCCTCTGGGGGCGGTCCATCTAAATATCTCGTTCGTTGGATAAAGGTAATCGACAACCGCGTGAAAACAAGCGGTGGGAAGGGACGAGATAATTGTTTTCTTCAGCATGCTGTTGTATTCTTTCTCGGCCATTAAAATCCACGAATTGGGGTGATTAGGGGATACTTGTGCCAGCTGTACTTTCAGTGGTCCTTACACCTAAGGCCATCGATCTCGGTGGAGTTAGATCGATCCATCACGTTGATGCTCAGTGGTCATTGAACTCGAGCCCCAGTGTGTCGAAGGGGGTTTGCGAAAGAACACTGAGATCTTAAGGTAACTTGCGGAGCAGTGTCTCACCTTAAACAAATGTCGATAAATATATACGTACAATTTATATACACGGTAATGACGCATAAAAGGTCGCTCTATGTTTCTGGAAAATATATTTCATTGGTGAACGTTTGAGAAAAAAACTGTTACATAATCTTCAATCATGGACGTGGTGTATAAGGATTACGGAAAATTCACATAGTTAAGTTAAACTGCCGATATAGACCTTTTCATCGGGCGAGGAGGAAAGGGCGCGCGACGAGCCTTTCCTCCTCTCTGGCTTTTGCGAGCCGGCACGTCGTGGCTTGAATGTATTGCCGGTCATGTGCTGCGGAACGATTTGGAGGTGTTTTAGCTAGTTCTGAGTCCAATTTACGGGATGTCAGTTCTTACGAGGTCGTCGAACAACCACTGTGTAGCCTTTAGGTGCAGCAGTCACTGCAGTATCTGAAAATTTCTCTTGGATGTGCAAAAATGCGACGCGCATCATCAGCCGCGGTGTGTGTATGTGTTGTGAAATATGTTGGATGTATCGGTTTTCACTCGACGAAGAGTGGTTGTAAAACATTTGCATCAGCCACCAGCATCGTTCTCACGCATTTTAAGTCTACTAGACTTCAATTCACAATGTCTACGTTAGCCTCCTGCAAGAGGCCGAAGGCTTTGCTCAACACAAGGAGCACTGCACTTGGCAAACCAACATGATACACACAATTGCTTCGTGCTTAGATCGGCATTGCCTTTTTGCCCTGTAAGGTACAGTATACATAGGGTATCGCATAAAGAGAATGCAACAGCTATTTGCAAGGACACAATTTCCGTAAGATGGGTGAATGCGTCGTAGATGACTGAACTTACGAGACAGAAAAAAAAATGTGGTTGATCCCTCTTATATAGGAATCGGTATAGAACACGAAAGTGAAACGTGTCTTCACAGAAGTAGTGTAATGTTTATTGCACATTGATATATAATGTCTATTGGTGTTTTGTGGCTAAAGCGCCCTTAGGCGTTGATGCACCCACGCTGACGCCTGGTGGCACGTCTCCTCCATCACGACTACCAACGTCGATGACCATGAGCAACCGTCGTGCATATGGAAGCTGCACTACGCTGCACACGCTAGCACAACGCGAAAGACGAAGCACGTAACTGACACACTAATACAACGCGCAAGACAAAGCACGTAACTGAATCGTCACCGAGTCAAATCAGCGCGTACAGCGCGTCGTAATTGCAGCCTCCGCGATCAACTTCAGTGCTGAGACCACCGAAGCGTTCACTGTCGGTGCGCGTTAGTGTCATAATGCAGTACTTCTCTTTTCTGCTCGTAGGCGGCGGCACCGCCCCGAGCAAGAGCGCGGGTACACGGAGGAGTGTTAGATATATAAGGCGCGTCTGTGTAGCTCTCTGCAAATGCGTTTGTGGCGCAATGGGTTAAACGCTCGGCGATCTATCGTCGCGGACCGAGAGGTCGTGGGTTCGATTTCCAAATTTTCCATGTTTGTGGAACTTTTTCTTCTGGTTCTTTCTTTGTATTATGTTCGTGTATGTTCGTGTGACGTATTTCCGTGACGGAAATACGTCAGTGAAGTCTTGGTGGACCCCGGCATAAAACACTTTCGTGTTAAAAAAAGAGTTCATATGTCCTCCTTTTGCGGCAAAATAAAACAGAACACGGGATAACGACGCAATGAGACTTCCCATGGTCGTGCCGCATGCTTGGATCACTTGGACCATATGCTATATAGAACCAACAGATGTATAACAGAGCATTTAGTACTGCCTCTGATGCTCGCGCAGTCTGCAGCTGGTCGTTCGACCACTCGAAAAGTGTGATTCACACTGTACGGTATGCGGTTATTATTAACCAAACTATTTTATTTGTGGTCGGAAACCTAGCCCAATGAACAAGGCAGTCGCCCAATATATCAACAGATAACAAGTTGCACGCTTGTCAAAGTAAACAACACGACTTATTCTTCAGCAGTATACTGTACTCACGCTGTTAGGATCCTCAAATGTTTCGTAAATACTCATTGCAGCTAAACCAGAGCTTAGAATTACAGTGCTGAGAATGCTGCAGTAAGGTAACATTCGTGAAATGAATTTTCAGAAATACTTAACTGATATCCGAGGCTGATTGTAAGCTCAAACATACGCGCACACCTCACGCTGGGTGCTCTGTCCGCCCTAACGCCAGCAGAAACTCCAGCCGCTTAATTACTTCATACTTAAATTCCCTCACTACGCCTCACAGGACCATTCCCCACGTAGAAGACGCTATTTCATGCTAAATAGACCGCGCGAGTGCGAAAAAAATCTACCACAAACTGCCGCCGAGCGTCGTACCCCATAGCATACAACACGGGCTTTCGCCCAAGCCAGCATGCCAACTGCCCATAGAAGGCGCCACTGCCTGCGCAATGGCGGTGCCCATGAAAGAACTGTCTATAAATCCAAAATAAATTTATTTCTTGTTCCTAAGTACACGTACAGGAAGTTAGCTTCTAGCTTCGTTATATAACTGTTTTTGTCACATGTACTTGTTCCCGCGCACCGCGCATTGTAGCGTCATTCTTCGAAATTCCGAACAAGTTTCTTAGTAACTCTTTGTAGCCCTTGGACGTTCAATCACCACTTGCGCCAACGACCGTTGAAACTGTGCATTAGGCGGGCGTATAAATTAGTACGAAATCTAATGTTCCTTTCCCTAACGTTTGCCTACCACCGTCCCACCAGAATTGCAGCTGTCTCTTACTAATCTCCTTCGCACATGCATTCACGTTTCCATTACGGTCCTGACACTCAAGCCCTCTGAAAAACTAACTACGTCCATACTTACTCCAGAAGGGCACTGCAACATTCCAACCAAGCATGCCCACTGGCTTCTCCCCTATTTTCACATGCGGCGCACGATTCATCGTCATCAAAAATTTTTCTCTTACTCTCATAGGTCCTTGTCTTCCGGCACCCTTTCTTTTTATTTCAATTTCGCCCTGCAGCCAGATATCATTTCATGCATGCAAATTATATATTACCAGATGTAGCGTCGAACAGGGCACTGCCCCTTTGTATAATCATACTCCTTCATTTCTCGCACTTATTACGTTTACCATACAGTTCCATCGCTCTCTCCGTTCTGCTGACGTTGCTTTGAGAACACTTCATTAACTTCAGCCTACGCCGTTTCCGTAATATTTGCTGGTTACTTTGTCTGGTTCAAATTACTCCACCTTAGGTAAGAGAATTAAAGAGAATACGGCACGCAAACGAGTGAATTTTTTCAGTGCATCTCAATTTTGGCCGTTGTGCTCGTTTTATTACCAGATAATGCTTTCCTTTAGGGTTAGACCTTATTTCACAAATTCTTGCTGCTGTCACTTTATCAACATTAGGATTCTTTTTTTTTTACAATAACTTCATGAAGAATATTAGTTAAATTTAGTTCACTTAACACATGCACATCTTTGTACAACTGCAGACATTACCTGATTTTATCTCTCTTTGTAATCACTCGTTCATGTTCAGGGTCCATGCTTAGGGAAATTGCTGTAAATTCTTTTTGCTCGATCTAGTCTCCGCTTTGGAAAATACAGCAAGAACAAATTTAGAGAGCGATCGCTGGTGATGCGCAGACGTAAAAAGACCTGTAGCTAGCCAGTAGCTGCTGCTAGCAACGGCTGGTACGCTTACTTATTCTTGGTGAAATATAATGACATACCTCTACATGATGCAAAGCCGGAGGTGTGGGGGTTTCCTTTAATACGCCATTATTACGTTTACCCCTCGTTAGCGGCACGATAACTGCAGCGCAAGCAATGATGAAAGTACTTTACACGTGGAACAGAGGTCATACCTGCAACAATACAATTTTCAAACATTGCATACCGGCTTTTCTGCCAAGTTGTTATGGCGCGGCAATTCTAATTCTTGTATTGTGCGTTTGTTGCTATTTGCAGCGTGCCAAAGGTCACGGATGGCACGAAATGGCCGAAATTTGGGAAAGAAGGAGAGTACTTGCACATACGGAATGGAAGCAGTGTCCAGGAAAAGCACTTCTTCGAATCTACGTGTAACTTCTGGCACAAGGTTCTACCTCATGATTAAAAAGCAACTCTGTATGCCTTCCCTTTTTCTTTTTTTTTTCTTCGTTTTTTTGCAGGGAGGCAGGGGTGGCATACCTACAGTGGGACTGGGTTTAAAGGACCCAGCTGATGTCGCAAGCGCAAAATAATTTTGTTGATTGTTCTTTCTTATCTGCTGCCTTTTAGCAAAACTCAAGCTCGGTATTTTATTCGTTTCCATGAAGTAGAATTCTTAACGACAGCGTCTGCCTTTTTGGTTCTTTGTGCTTGAATGTGAAACTACTGACGCTTAATTCGGCCTATGGTGTATTTTTTTCCTGCTCTCTCACGAAACAATGGTTTAGAAAATTCCTAAATTTGAAATCAGTCCAAATAAGGAGAACCAGTATGTACCAAAAGAAATGATAACGCCGTTTGCATTTCGTTTATACTTGCCCTGTTAATACATGCACCCGTTTTCTGTTTACTTCCATTAAAGCCAATAGAAATATTCTGCTTCAGCATCTGCTACTGGTGTTACACCACCCTTATTTCACCCAAAGCGTGCGTTCTTAGATCTGTCGCAGTAATAACTAGTAAATACTTTACATGTACGCAAGATCTCTTGTTTTGTACAATACATGCGAAAGGCATAAACCGGCAGGATGTAGTGTACCAACTCGGTACCTGCGAAACAACAGCTTTAGCGGTGTGCCAGAGAGCAATGCGCTTTCCGCGCTGGGGCCCGTAGATACTCTTTGTTGGCTTGTATTCGCTTGTGTATATTTTCTTGTTGCTTTCTCCTTTTTTAGCGTTACCTAACAAACGAAATAGGAATTTGGCAATTGCTGGATCTTACGTAGCCTACCATTCCAATGTTCCTACATCTAAAATGAAAAAAGAAACTTGAGAAATAAATCATCACTGAACACCGGAAGCAAACTCCTATGACATTAGACACTGTGGAAATGACTCACTGAGGATAGCTTCTTGTCCTGTATTGAATATAAAGGCAATTATGGAGCTTCTTGTGCTACACTGAGTACGACACACGCGGAATTCTCGTAACACTCGGCTGCGCGCACAACGTGCCACAATATAATTAACAGATTCTCAGGTGATCCTTACATAGCGGTATGTTAACTTCTGCGCCAACGGCATACCTCATTCGCTTGTTCACAATTTAATTACTCCATTAGATAAGCACCTCTACTTCTCTTGTAGAATACTTCCGCATTTAATGTTACTAGGGGTCCCTTATGCTACAACTACGACGATTTGAAGGCGAAAGTCCGAGCGCCGCTAACTCAATGACACGACGACCACTTTTTTGCTTAGTCATCTTCCCTCCGAACCCATATTTTGGAAGGCCATTTTGCAAGTCATCCTTATTTCACCAAATTCGGACCATGTTTCAGCACTTATCTTAAGTGTCAAATGCTTTTAGCTCCCGTTGTTGGCGACCTTCAAGTGACCTTGAGCCAAAAGCCCGAACCAGTTATCCGGGCGCTCAAACGAGAACACCCGCGCATCGTTGCGAGAACACAACGAGATCATCCGGGCAACCAGTCAAAAGTTGGGGAAATGCGGTCTCTGGCCCCCAACCCTTTGTACAGGGCCGCACAACATACGCCTTAATACTTCCCAAACAAGTTACCAAAAAAAAAATTGCTTCAGATTTCTGCCTAATATTTGTTGACAATATCACTCAAGCTGTAACTTCTAGTACGCTGAAGTTTTATTTGTCATTTTCAATAGCGACGTTCAAGAGGCAGATAGAGAAGTTGCTTGTGCACTTTTGAACGCCAGCGGTCCGCGACAAGAAGAAAAAGTAGTGACAGTCGCTGAGCACGTTACAGTGTTGGAAGAAGAAAAGCGGTTGAAGGCTGCGGCACCACAGGCAGCAAAATACGTCTTATGGTAGTCATTTCATGCTTACATCTACTGTCGATTACGGGAGAGCCAGCATTCTTTTGCTGAGTCATCGTCACTCTAAACCCATACTATGCAGTTATTCTTGCAAGTCATCCCTTATTCACCATACTCGGACCGTGACTCACCATATTTTTGCTCAGTTATCACCACTCTGAAACCACAATTTACACAGATTTTTGCAAGTCATAATGTGTTTTGCAAGTCACCGTTCCTATGATACACCAAACTCAAACCATGACTCAGCACTTTTTTTGCTGAGTCACTCTCACTCGGATCCTCAAATCTCACATAAATTTGTTGCAAGTCACTCCTCCACTTCATAACATTTTAATTCACTCTTAATTCACACTTGATTCACTCTTGATTTACCCTATCACTGCTTGGTTCACCTTCATTCACCCTATCATCTCGGTTTTGCTTCTATGCACGGTTTTGCTCGGTTTTGCACTTGGTTTGCTCTATTCTAGTTGACATTAAGCGGTAAAATGGAGCTGGGCAGGCCATGTAATGCGTAGGATGGATAACCGGTGGACCATTAGAGTTACGGAATGGATACCAAGAGAGGGCAAGCGCAGTCGAGGACTACAGGAAACTAGGTGGGGTGGTGAAGTTAGAATATTTGCAGGCGCAAGTTGGAATCAGCTCGCGCAGGACAGGGATAATTGGAGATCGCAGGGAGAGGCCTTCGTCCTGCAGTGGACACAAATATAGGTTGATGATGATGATGCTCTATTACTCCGAATTTGCAAGTTTCATCACTCTTGATCCACCCTATCACCACTTCATTCACCTTAGTGCTTAGCGAACGGTGAACGATTATTCGCTACGCGAAGCTCCGGAGATGCATAGCGAACGGGGTGCAGCTGCCTTGGCTGGAACCGGTCGGATAGCTTAGGTACGCAATTTATACGCAATGGCGTAACATAATCTATGGTTGGAAGCGGTGCATGCACGGGCCGCACCCAAAAGGACGGATGGACGGCGGATGGTGGTGACGAAAACAAACTCGATGCTCGAGCAGCCTAACTCAGCCCTCAGAGAGAGAGGGAAGAAAGGGGAAAGGCAGGTAGTTTAACCAACCAGATGGGAAGATCCGGCTTGCTACCCTGCGCTGGGGAGAGAGGGGAGCGGGAAGTAAAGTGACAGGAAAGTAGAGATAGAGAAAGAAAGGAGCACAGATACACAATCACAATCGGTCACAGGTGGCACAGCACAGTAGCACTTGCAGCACTATAAACATCTGTCCGGGCTGCAGCCACTTGTCCAAGTCTGTTGCCCTTAAACACTGCAACAGTGCCCTCGTCGCCCTCCGCAGCGATGACTTGTGATGTCGGCATTCTAAAATAAACTTCTCTGTTAGAGGTCTTTGGTCGAAACGCGCTATCGCGTGTACGAGTGATCGTCTCTGTAAATTGTAGCGAGGACAGTCACAGAGAAGGTGCTGAAGAGTCTCCTCGCTACCACAGTCATCACACGAGGCGTCGTCGGCCCATCCGATTCTGAATGCAAAATACTTTTTTTTTTCAGCCCTCAGAGTCGTGCTTATGCCTACAAGGGTGACAGCAAGGTGATGAAGCCACTTTCAAGGAGAATCAGGAGTCTTGAGCGTGGTCTTTAGGTGATGGTGAAAACGCTTGACTAAGCTATTCGGCTGTGAGTGGTAGGCGGTAGCACGGAGTAGCGGCAGGTGCGTACACAGCGCTTGTGCCGGCTTGGGTTTCAGAAAGAGGTGAGAGGCTTTCATGCTCCATTAATTCACTGCTGTAAAACAGCAGCCACAGCTATGCTTGAACACGCACCATTCGTAATGGATGTTGGCACGTCACCCTTGAGGTGTACCAGTACCGTCGGCTTGGAGAGCGCGGTCTCACACTTGAGTGAACGACTCAGTAGCTTCTACTGTGCATCGGCAGGCCGAGCCTATTCTTTCTTGGCAGAATGGCGTCAAGAGGAACGACTAGTTGAGCGCAAAACGGGATGGAACGTCAGTAAAAGTGGATTAGGGCTGGAAACTGGCGCAATATTCGTCATTGACTGGGGCAGAGGGAAATCCTCGATGGCGCAAGCCTTACCTAGTAGCCCGAGCTTGAGTTACTGTTCTGCAAAGTGAATTTTCATCGCATTGTATCATGACCACACGGCTTGACAGGCGAGAGAATAACACTCATAGGTGCCCCGTGTGCTTATTAGAAGAGCTGGCAATAAGCAGATTGTGAAGTACAAGAGGTAGCCCACGAGCGACTGAGTCTATAAATCATTGAAACGACTGGCCAGCATTGTGAAAGCTGAAAAGCATGCGAACAAGTTCGAACAGGCTTGGTATGGTGGCTAGGTGGTATGAGGAATGTCCCGCTGCACAACACGCGTCTCAGCTGGGCGTAAATTGGGCAGTGATAAGTGCACACCAAACTTCCACGTCACCAAGCTGCTATTCCGCCAAAGAACGCTGTTGACAAGAAAGATAGTGGAAGTGGTAGAGGCCTTCCGCGTGGTGGATATTGTGATACCTGTATAAGCCAAGCATCGATTGCTTAATAGCAGAAAATGTGGCGCTCTCTTCGTGGTTATTATTATCAGCCATGCCTGCTATGGATGCGTCATCTGACATACGTGATTTCGGTTTGATATCTACATTTATTTGTGTTAGCAAATTTTGTTGCCATATATTTCCCATCTTTTCAAATAAATTTTAGTCACGAGTTTCATTAGTGCTGTTTTCCCGTGTTTTATTGCTTCAGTCTGTTATCGCACTAATCTTTCCCAACAGGAACATGTGTGTGGGCGAAGGGTTCCTATCAGCCTTACCTGACACGTTAAAATATCTCTATAGGAGATACTAATGTGCAGGATGCACTGATGCAGCAACAAAGAAACTAAAAATATGGAGACCGTGAAATTTTAGCGTTGTGGTATATTCAGATATTGATGAGTTGCCTTTTCAATAACAAAATATGCTACCGTCTCACTACAGCTTCCTATAAACGGCTGAGTGGGCGTGAATGCCCCGACGAGCCGCATAAATGAGGTTGAGGCTGTTGGCTGTGGTTGGACGCATCCTGGCATAAGTTGCCGGCAAAGGCAGCACGTGCATGGTGTACAGATCTAGTAAATAAGTTTATTCTTGCCACATGCAAGAGCAAGAAATTTGTGAGAGAGCTTTGCCGAGAATACCAGTGAATTCTGAGAGAAAGACGTCTCGTTGACATAAGTCTATAATATGAACGACACATTATATTTTTACCATTCTTCCAGAAGTTACGGTCAGTTATCTACCTTTCAACGGGCTTAACGGATCACCGTAGAGTCAATAAAAATAAAAATTTCCAATTAAGACAGGCTATCACAGTACGTTTCACCGTCGACATCGCTACCTCAAGGAAAGAACAGATCAGGGGAACGATCTCCCTTGCAAGCGCTTACCAGCAAAATATTTAACACTGCCATTTGAATTCTATATATTCATTGCCTCAAGAAATACGCATCCGCTACTTACCATTAATTCTAACTGTATCAGTTGTGCAGACTGAAATAAGCAGGGCTGCTATCAATCCGCGTTGTTTCAGATACGTCCTCTTATACATTCCTTGCAACTACCGCAGCCGCTCAGCAGCCATGGCGTTCTGTCGCCGGTAGCAAAATTCTTGGTTAGATTTTCAGAAGTGTAGGCTGCATTCTGTATTGCTGTACCGTGCTTTGGTTGCGTGTTAACTAAACCCAGGTAGACAACTTTATTCCGCAGTCCTCCACGACAATGTATCTCACTATCGTAGACTCCATGAATCAATTAATCAATAATTTCCTCATTAATTGATCATAATTATTTATTTTCATAATCTGTTGCAGTACAGCGACAATGTGGGCTACCCTAGCGTTACCTTTCACTGCGTGCTGTCTGGTGGTCAGCAGAGCTCAAGAAACGCAAGATGTAATCCACACAACTTCCGGAGATGCCAGAGGAATCATTCGTTCTACCACTACTGGTCCAGTGCTACCTTTCCTGGGAATACATTCCGCCGAGCCACCACTCGGAGCACATCGCTTCAAGAAACCGACGCCTAAGAAACCCTGGCAAGGTGTGCTGAACGCTACCTCGCTGCCCCCCATGTGTCCCCAGATTCCTGTTCGCGTGAACAGCTACTTCGCAGTAACCGCGACGGATCCTCATTCTGAGGACTGCCTCTTTATCAACGTCTTTTCGCCGGTTCGAAAGGTTGGTCCTTCTCCTTCTCTAAGGCCCGTCGTTGTGTGCATTCCCGGAGGAGCGTTTACATTCGCAGGAATTTCCGTGAAGATTTTTGATCCATCCGAAATTCGCTGTGCGAGGAGACATCGTCATTGTCACCATCGCCTACCGACTGGAACCACTAGGGTTTCTGAACTTGGGCACAGAAGACGCACCGGCGAAACACGGGCCTCTACGGCCAGCAACTTGCGCTGTGACGGTCAAGGACAACGCCCGTTCCTTCGGCGGGGATCCGGACGGGATAACCGCAAAGGGTCAGAGTGTCGGGGCCATCTCGGTCGGCATCCATCTCCAGTCACCAAGTACCGCAGGTTTCTTCCAGCGCGCCTTCATGCAAAGTGGCAGCCCTTTCATCAGAGCCTTCATCAGCAGCCCAGCGCAAGCGAGAACCAGCGCGGACATGCTCGTAGACTATACCTCGACTGCAAGGAACGGGACTGGCGTGAACTTTCCGTGGCGGAGGTCGTAGCCTGCTTGTGATCCAAGGACGTCGGCGACATCTTGAAAGCCGCGGGTTCGTTCAACACAGCAGGATTGAACGGTTTCTTTACGGTCTTGGGAGACGACTTTGTGCCGAAAAAGCCCGGCGGAGCTATTGCGCTTGTTCCGCACATCGCACGCGACGTACTGGTGAGCGTTTGCGCTGCCGAGGTAGACTTCGTTATCGAGCATCTGCTCACGAACATAAATAACATTGACAACGTTGATATCATTTCAAAACGCCACATGGCTCTTTTAATGAAGGCACTGCTAGGTGCGCTTGTGACCTTCGACACCGAACCTATCTTCGAGCGCCGGGTCGAAGTATACTTCGACCCGGTGACTGTAGTCGAAGTGGTTCGCGCTGCCTCCGATCTCTTCGGTGACTTTTTCTTAGGCTGTCCTGCACTCAGCATTGCCCGCGCACTGTCAGCTGCGAATGCGTCGGTGCACGTTCTCCTATACGCTGAGCAATTCCTTCCTCGACTGGCCCGAGTGGGTATCGCCCTACTCACAGTGACTACATTGTGTTCAGCCTGCAGGTCTTGGCTCTCAGCCTGGACGGTCTTCCTTGGGACGCAGATGTCAAGGCAACAGAGAATATGATAAACGTTGTCTCGACGTTTAGTCGCACTGTGTAAGAACTATGTAGTTCTACTACTTCTGAACTAAAGCACCTAACGAAAAGAGTGGTCGCGTTTCATTCGAGATTGCACGATCCGCTGCCCTGTCACGGATTCTCGGGCAAAGGAAAAGAAATGGACAGTTTCGCGGCGAAGCTGTTACTGAGATAGCAAGGTTTAGCGTTCCGCTTGAACTCCTTGGTTGCTCTTTTAACTCTGGAACCGTTAAAAGCTTTAACACGCCACCTAGGCCCTGTAATGACATGGCACAGGCGCCACTACGCTGCTCGTAAAGAGCTTCGCCAGAAAAATTACATCACTTTCAGGTTTTAGCACTGATATGGTTTTGCACTTCATAAAATGTACTAGTTTCAGAAGAGTTAAGATAAAAGCTGTCAGCTGTGAGTAAAATTTTTGATTGCGTTTGTTTGCGGACGGTCAATCTCAAAATTCTGTGGAATGACTTAGTGAAGAACGTAAGAACTTGTTTGAGCATGGTGGTTAAATAGCATATCAATCTTCGCCTTGCATATACGACATGCATAAACGTATCACATACATACGAGTATTCCTAAATATATGTGGAGCTCCATGGCAACGCCCACGACGACGGCGAAAAAATTGGGAGGACGCTTCGCTTTTAGGAGTGGAACGCGATAGCATTCGAAGATCCCTGACTGCTACTCATGGTTCCCGACGACTTCAGCTTATGCAACCATAATGGTTACTGGCAAACACTGGCGGCGAACGCTATGCACGAAAGCGAGCTTTCTGGTGGAAACGTGGCCTCTTCCGTGGGCCGATCCCGCACATAGTGCACAACCGCGCCAAAGAAATTGCATCATTTTCAGGTTTCCGTATTTGTTTCGCACTTTTAATATTTCAGTCTGAGGAGATTTAACATAAAAGGCATGCGCTGTGGGTGTTCTGTTTCATGACATTTGTTTATGCATTGTCATTCTCAAAATTCCGAGGAATAGCTTTGCCAGGAATGCAAGACAAGGTATGAGCAACATTAATGATAGGATGGTGTGGCATACCTAAACGTGGCTGGGGATCATTTTCTCGGCCGCGGGCGACACTGCCGACGCCGGTGCCAGATTTTCTGCGACACGGGGCCCTAAACGCTATCGCGTTAAAATAACGCCTGGAGTGTCCATATAATAACTATCTCAATAAAACACAACTTGTGTCCAGGGTTCATTGTAAATAACACTGCCTAATTTTGCGTGCCTACAATTAAAATAAGCGTGTCTTGCGTTGGTGGTGTTCTATCAAACGGAAATCTAAAGTCAAGTTATGGTACTGTTTTCATGTTCCCCGATGAAAGCAACACCCTGCAGTGCTGTTGAAGCGATAACAGTGGGTGCTTGTTTGTTCATTATCACCATCATCATCAGCCTATATTTATGCCCTCTGCAGGACAAAGGCCTCTCCCAGCGATCTCCAATTACGCCTGTTTTTCGCTAGCTATTTCCAACTTGCGCCTGCAAATTTTCTAATTTCATCACTCCACCTAATTTTCTGCCGTGTCCTACTGTGCTTCCCTTCCCTGGCACCCATTCTGTAACCCTAATGGTCCACCGGTTATCCATCCTGCGCATTACATGGCCTGCCCAGCTCCATTTCTTCCGCTTAATGTCAACTAGAATATCGGCTATCCCTGTTTGCTCTCTGATCCACACCGCTATCTTCCTGTCTCTTGACGTTAGGCCTAACATTTTTCGTTCCATTGCTCTTTGTGCGGTCCTTAACTTGTTCTCGAGCTTCCGTGTTAACCTCCGAGTTTCTGCCCCATATGTTAGCGCCGGTAGAATGCAATGATCGTACACTTTTCGTTTCAGCGACCGAGGTAAGCTCCCAGTCAGTGCTTGTTTGTAAACAACAGTAATCCGTAGCCCCAACTACTGCGCTTCTCACACTCACCGAGCTATTTCGGAACCTTATGCCTCATCAGTCAATCAACTAGTGAGTCATCCGCAGTATGTGCGTCAGCAGGATTCAAATCTGCAGGGAAACATTACGACCATTGCATTATGAAGACATATCTCTGCAGGTTCAACAGGCAAATTTGCATTAAAACTCTTTTTAAACTTTAAAGATCCCCGGCTGGTTACAATTAATTCGATAGTCCCAGTGTAGCTTTCGAACGTTCAAGTGATCAATCAATCAGGCAAAGTTGTGAAGCGTTACATTTTAAAGTTACATTTATATTTATTTTCTTGCAAAATCCTGTTTCATGTACTTGAATAAACTTTGACAGCACGTCACTTGACAAAATTTTTCTTTGGCAGAAATATGTTAGAGAATTACCGTGAGCTATGTGTTAAAATTCCATGATTAAAAAATAAATCTGAGATGGTTAAGCGACGCGTCCAGAGCACTAAAAGAACTAGACATAGAAGACCTCACAATACTGCTGACGGAGAACATCTACTCGGACTGCGCAGTGGTGTACGAACTAAACGACTACACCTCGCTAAAAATTGGGCAACGGAATGGCATGAAATGTCATGGCATGACCCACATGGAAACGTCAGATCGTACTTGCCATCATGCAAGTTTCAGAACACACAGCACACCGGCTTTTCTGCCAACTTGACATGGCACCGCAATTCTAATTCTTATATTTTGTGTTTGTCGCTATTTTCAGTGTACCAAAGGTCACGGATGGCATTAAATGGCCAAGATTTGACGAACAGGGACAATATTTACACATACGTAATGGCAGCTGTTTCCAGGAAAAGCATTTCCTCAAAGCTACGTGTAACTTCTGGCACAACATTCTACCTGATGATGAAAAAAATGTCACAGTTTCGCCCTAAGGACGAAGCAATGAATGCGATAGCAACACAGCAATGTCATACGAAGTAAGGTGAGCGGCTTTGGTAGCAATATGAATTGTAGTAAACATGAGCTGATTAAGTAAGCAGGTGTGCTGCGGCGTAAGTAGACCGACATGAAGAGAGACTCGATGACCACGAGAAGGCGCGTGTGAAACGGTGGTGTTGATGAGAAGCGCTTCCCGTGGGCAGCACGTGCGAAGGGACACACCTGTAGCGCTGCACTGCCGATCCGGGCAGCATTGCATGTGTAGCGTGCGTTGGAAAATGTGGCCCGACTATTACTAACTGAATGAACAAGCGTGGTGTGAGTGCGCACAAACAAACACGAATAGATCACACTGAATGACTGCAGACAACGAGTGTCAAAACGCTGGCAGCAAGCGCATACGCCGCAGCGGGCCAAGGTACGTTGCGGTCTATCGCTTCAATGGAAACTGAGCGGCGAATGCACGGCGCATAAAGGTCAGAGCCGTGTGGAGATAAGAGACGGTGCGGGCGAGCGACGAGCGCGGTTGTTAGCAGAGTAGAAGTGCCCCGCTCCCTCCGGCGCTGGCTTACGGCTTCCTTGCTTGAGCGTGGGAGATTGAGTGCGTTCGCTCTCCGTGATAGCGCGCGTCCCCGCACGCTTCCGCTCGGGCATACGGCGCGCGGCGAAGATTTTATCTATAGGGAACCTCACGGCGACGGCGACGGCGACGCCGACGGCAGAAATTTCGGTTGAAGTGTCCATATAAATGCTATCGCAATAAAAGCAAGTCTGTATGCGTTCTTTATTTTCTTTCGTGCATACCTAGTGCGGGACTGGTGTTAAAGAATGATGCTGACGTAGCAAGAACCAAATAATTTTGTTGGTTCTCGTCTGATATGTGCTGCTTTTTAGCATAACTTAGCTACGTTGCACAAGTTCATGTCATTCGTTTCGCATGCTTAATTTCTGTGCAACAGCGAGTATTTTGTATTTTTTATTATTATTTTTACTCTCAGCAAACAACAACTGAAGCCTACCTCGACCTTCTCCTGGTCACTATACATACGAGCGTATACAGGGTGTCCCAGCTCTCACGCAGCACGATTTAAAAAAATAGGAACGGCGTTACGCGAAGCAATCCTAGTGCCTATTGTTTCCAGTAAAGTGGAGTAGCCGCCAGTAATTTTTTCATTGCTAAGATTTAATTAGGTAATTGTAATTAATTATCTAGCTCGAGAAGTAATGTCCTGATTATCAAAGTGTCAATGAGGAAGTTGTAGAGCAACATGAAAAATTACCGATACAGCTTTCTGTTGCTCAATACGGGCTACATAAAAGTGTTTTTCCGAGCGTGAAAGAAGCCCGCAAATGCACGCAAAGTGCCTCGAGCGGCCAGTCGCGGGGCAATTCTGAGTGTATTCGCGGGCTTCTTTCACACTCGGAAAAACGCATTTATGTAGCACGTATTGAGCAACAGAGAGCTGTATCGGTAGTTTTTCATGTTGCTCTACCACTTTCTCATTGACACTATGATAATTAGGACAGTACGTCTCGAGTTAGATAATTATTAACAATTACCTAATTAAATCTTAGAAAAAACATTACTGGTGGCTACTCCACTGTACTGGAAACAATACGCACTAGGTTTGCTTCGCGTAACGCCGTCCCTCTTTTTTTTTTTTTTTTAATCGTGCTGCATGATATCTGCGACACCCTATATAACCAAGGAGCATTCTAGAAACTCTCAAGGTTGAAATTGGTCCGAAAAAGTCGAACAAGCACGTACGTAAATGACGAGTTTTGCCTCCGATCACGCATCTCTTACTGGCGCAAGTTCTCACTTTACTTCCGTTTAGGACCGTAATCAAAATTCAACTACAGCATCTGTATCTCGTTTCATTCTACGCAATTTCACATTTACGCTCCTAGTACTGACCATTGACGTTTGCAGCGTTGTGTAGCACAAGAACAAGGTGACGTGAGTGTCATGGCTATCTGGTGTTCGTACATTTATTAAGTGTGAACATCAAATTAGTGAAATCAAAGGAACGACTGAGGATAAGTACACAAGTGCTGAAAGTAGGTGTGGTTCTTGCGTTCAAACCCGCGTCGTTTGCCCGCTTCACGGCGCTAGATAATCACAAAAGCGTGAAAACCATCGGTGTTATTGCCTAATCACACGAATGGGTGTGAGAAGTGCGCCTTGCTGATCACCTCTTTGTCGCTTCATAACACAGGCTGTTGATAACGTTCGCTAAACCTTGCAACGGACTATATAGTACGATCGAACGCTTTTGATGACACTCGTCACCTCTGTACGTTAGGAAAAAGGATATGGTCGTGATATTTTTGTATTAAATGCGGACGCTTTAGTTCGCAGTCCTATTACCAGTACCAATGCACTGGAATTCATGGCAATGCTGAACCACGGCACAATCACCCGTACAAAATATTTCTTGGAAGAGAAGCGTGAGAAATGCTGGAATGCTCACCAGCTGGCGCGTTATTCACGCTACCTCTTTGCCGAGGGCACTCTTAGCACCTATATGGAGAGGACTGCAATACATTAAAGGCATCCACAACATCGTAGAGCGCTGCCTACGACACAACACTCGCACGTCTGATAATTGGTTTGGGAATTACGCATCTTAGAAATGGAAAGGGAGCGAGGATACCTCGCCGCTGCCATATTGGCTTTTCCTGTTTTTGAGCTCCGACCTTGACGGCATCGTATAAATACGAAATAACGACGCCGATCGTGAAGATACGAGTGATCGTTGCCGTGTGCAAACACGAGGCCGCACGCATTGCGACGAACGTGCCTTGCATGTAGTTCGAAACCTATTAAGTTGTACTGCAGCGTAGAGGCGTCATCTATACTGCTTTCCCACGTCACATCCGTCCTCGTCGGCTGCGGCGTCACTTTCTTGTCAGCTGCTCGCGCAGGGAGAGCTCGCACCGAGAGAGTGGCGCGGAAAGAGTCGTGGGGAGTGGCTATCTGCTTTCCACGGCGCCAGACAAACTACGCTCTGCACCCCGACTCAGGTAAGACTTTGTCGTCCTCACAGATACCATCTTTTAGGTGTGCATATGTCACGTACTGTTTGTTCATGAATACTGCTATAGATGCGATTACATGTCTGCACATTCTAAGCTGGTGAAAGACGGAATATGCGTGCCATGTATTAGCTCCGCCTTAAATACGTCGTGCATTGATCGCACCCATAACACATTTCACGAGCGAGTTAAAAGATTAACATATGCTGGCTTCCCAAATTTAACGATATCGAGTTTCAAAATTAATGGAAATCGGGGGGGGGGGGGGGGGGGGGGCTTAATTTTTGTTACCTTCAACCGCTTTTACTGTATACAGATCATGAAGCCATGAAAAAGTTCCTTAGCTTTTTTGTCCGTTGACTTCATGTAGTTATAAATCATATCGAGCATGTGCCAGAGTGTTATATGACAGTTAACAGCAAATGTTCTTCAGCAGCAAGGTGCACCATACTATGAATGTGTTTATACATCTTCACGCTGGTTAATATTTTTGGTGCCTTTTTATTTATTTATTTATTTATTTATTTATTTATTTATTTATTTTTTTATTTATTTATTTATTTTTATTTTTTTTTGTCAGACCACGAGGAGCAGACGTGGCACTTAACAGTGCCAACCACTCATGCCGTAAAAGAAACAGAGTTGCATATTGACACAAGGTGCATTCAAATCACGTGCGACAGCCGGCTCCCTGCGCCCGTCCAGTTGTTACGGCTACGTGCGAAAGATAGCAGCAGCGAAGCGGGAAACACGTGCTGACAAGGCACGTGCGATCGGAACAAGGTGTCATCAGCGCGGGGCACGAGGAAAAGAGTACTTCTTCTTTCTGTTGTTTTACGTGCCAAAACCAGTTCTGATTATGAGGCACACCGCATAGTGGAGGGCTCCGCATTAATTTTGACCACCTGGGGTTCTTCAACGTGCACTACAACGCAAGCACACTGGTGTCTTTGCATTTCGCCTACATCGAAATGCGGCCGCCGCGGTCGGGATTCGATCCCGCCACCTCGTGCTCAGCAGCGCAACGCCTTAGCTGACTGAGCCACCGCGGCGGGTAGGAAAAGAAGACGTGTGCACGGAACTCTTGTGAGAAGACTGTGTATGTTGGAGCGAGACTGTCGCTTAGCTGTTTAACGGGCACAAGTTCGCCCAACGTAAACTAATTAAAGTGCCGTCACTCAACTGTGTGTTACCATATTCGCAAAAAGCTCTTACGCTGAAATTGTTCGTACGAACAAATTCCTGCCAATCCTAATGCCTGACACATTATTACCGATGGTGGCCGGCCAATGGCAAAGAGAATTTACGAACGAAGAACTTTGTGAACTTTGACCCGAGCTGCTTGCACCTCCGACAGCATGAAGAAAGTGGCGCTGATCCCATATCTTTACAAAATCATCGCATTAAAAATGTAGCTTGTAGACATGGCATCAATGGTAGTTTGTGCAGTGCAGGAGTTAACCTTGATGTGCCCTGCAGTTTGGAAGGCGCGTCGAAGCTCGTGGTATTATGACTGCAGTGCTTCTCTTTTGTTCGCGCTTCCATCTTCAGATAAGGTTGTCACGCTCGCCGCACAAATAGCGCGTTTCACAACAATGAAGTAGATTGCCTTCCGGGCCTCGGTGCTGGTCGTCCGTTCCTCGACTACCGGCGGTCGTTCTATGGCCGAATACGTAACAGTGGCCAGCCACAACGTAGTAGTGTCCTTCGCCTTGTTTACTGGCGTATTTGCCGTCGATTTTGGTTAAAGCTTAGTTGTAAGTTAGCGCTTGTGGTATCCTAATGTGTTTCTCTGTTTTCGTCGGTCGTTCTCGCGTTTAACTTTGGAAATGGCAACAATAGTGTGTGTGACGGGCATCCGTGAGCCGAAATTTACATTTCAAATAAATGAAACGGCATTGTACCTACGAATGTGCATTAGACACATTCTTCTTTTTTTCACGGAAAGCTATAATTTTACTCTGTAATCAAGCTTTTTTTCATTATTCTAGAAATTGCACTACCTTATCGCTTTGTCATGGTCAATTGATAATTCTAGAATTCAATTCAAACAGACCGTCACAGTACGTTTCACTATAAACAAGCCTACCTCAACCAAAAAAAAACGACAAAGATATCCCTTCGGAAACATTCACCATGAAAATAAGCAAGTCCTATATTTTTACTATTGCTAGTCAGTACCAGAGGAAATACGTCTCCATTGTGCACGGACCCAGTCAAGCCTTTTTAGGCTTTTTGTCCATGCTCCAAACATCTTAGAGATGTTGAATAAAGCTGAATTGAATTGAATTGAATTAAAGAATACTAACTCTAAGTGTTCTGTCCACGTTCAAGAAAGAAGCAGCAGTGAACTTATGCAATCCTTGACGTTCTAGATCTTATTTTTAACAGCAAAGCTGTTCTAGCTAAATGTAAAAAGTGCTGCCTGCTGCCGCAAAAGCTCGCCGAGCTATGACGTCACTGCGTTGCCTAGCAACCACGTCGCGGATCGGCGTGTGCCTCGCCTCCTCTCCATGCCGTTCACATGTTACCTTGACATGGGACGTTAAGGAGAGGAAAGGAGAGAATTCGCGCGATGCGCGCAATGCTCGGGAGAGGGAAAGAGGAAATGAGAGCGAGAAAGAGAGAGAAAGAAATTGTAGCAGCACCAAGGAGGCAACGCGCAGAGCTGCTGCCGACGCCGCCCGCGTTGCCTAGCCGCGCATGCGCCGAAGCAGTAGTGATGACGTCACCTCGCGTTGCCTAGTAACCACCAGCGCAGGTGCGCGCTCGCTTCGCCCGACAAAGACACGGCTCCACCGAGCACCCGCCAGCTGCGCGATACTGCGCATGCGCCATGACGTCATCCTGGCGTGTCGTCTGCTGCGCGTCGCCCGTACAGGCGCTCCCAGAATAATTCGGAACGCAACACACGCGGCCGCTGGCCGGCGGAGCGCGCCCATGGAAAAAGTAGTACCATGGTCTGCGTGTGCGCGGTCTCCCTAGTGAGCAAGGTTGGCACCCTATAGTTCATCTAGTTGGTGTTGCGCTGCTCCAAAACGGTAGCCCTAGGTGCCCCTTAACGTTTTGTCAAGGGGGGGCTGGGCCGGTTGTGTGTGTGACAAGCTGTGTCTGCGCATGCACGCGCGTTGGAGCATAAGCGCTCGTGTCTGCATGTTCGGGTTCTTGGGCGTTTTTTTTTTCATTTTTATGTGGGCCGTATTTATGATTTGCTCAAAATATTTATGGTAGGTGACCATGACTAGCGCTGGCAAAGGGCGGCGTTTCCGTCTGATGCAACTGTGATGATATCGGCGGCTCGATTGATAAAGAGACACGAACATATTTAAACAAGGACGGCTACGCGAATTCCGCCCTATTCCAATCGAGGCATCATGCCGAAAAGAGTGCCGATGGATGTGTGGAGAAATATAATTAAGCTCAGTTGACAAGGCATACCTCAACGTCAGATATGCCGCCTCACAGGAAAGTCTATAAGTGCGGTCAACCGAATAATCCAAGCATACAGGGACGAAGATGGCCGACTCAAAGATGCAGCACGATCGGAACGACACCGATGCACGTCGGAAAAGTCCGACCTTCTCATTGTTGCTGCAGCCGTTGCCGATCCTTTTCAGACCGCCCACCAGATCAAGACAGCCCTCAACTTGCAAGCCAGTGAGGAAACAATTAGAAGGCGCATGCGAGAGGCTGGTCTTCGTGGATTTGTCGCGGCACAAAAGCCAAACCTTACGGAGCGTCAAAAACGCCGGCGCCTTGAGTTTGCCAGGGCATATGAGCGCTGGACGACTGAAGAATGGAAGGAAGTAATATTCTCAGATGAATCGACATTTTCATCTAGATGGGATTAAGAGCGCCGCGTATGGAGACCATACAACTGCAGGTATTTTGCTTTTCTTTCTGATCTTTTAAGCACAAATTCTTCGGACTCGCAAAAGGTATTTTATCTGAAAAGACCATTATCTATCCCCTTCTTTTCGTGTAGATACGAGCCTGGGTATGTTTCCGAGATCTACAGCAGCGGCCGCTGTGCTGTCAACGTCTGGGGAGCAATTAGCAAAGAGGGCCTCGGTCCGCTAATCCGACTCTCGCCATCGTTCACAGCTGAAGCTTAGAGCAAAATTCTGGACTACCGCATACTGCCATACGCTGTGGATGGGCCATTTAAAGATGGCTGCTACTTCTTCCAAGAAGACCTGAGCCCGGTGCACACCGCCAGAGCTGCGGAAAATTTTCTTCAAGAACGTTGTGTTCGCGTTCTTGACTGGCCTCCGAGAGGTGCAGACTTCAATGTTATGGAGAACGTGTGGGGCACGATGAAGGAAAGTTTATCCAAGCAGAATCTGGGAGGTGCCAGTGCCGACGAGCTCTGGCTCGCCATAACGCGCGAGTGGAAGCGCCTTGGTGAGAGGAGGGATTTCGTAGATGCGCTCTACGAGTCAATTCCACGCCGCCTACAAGCTGCGCTTCGCGTGAACGGCGCATTCGCGAGATATTGATAGCGGAACATGCCAACCGCTTTAGACGAAACACAGTTTCGTTTCAATTCATTTTGTTTTCCATTGAAAAAATAAACCCAGTGTTCTTTCTGTTATTAAGATTTACTATGTTCTCCGTACTACTTTTTTTTTTTGCATTCAGCTCACACAGCCTACACTTGATTATCATTGTATATTCCCTCTGAGCAAAAGAAAATGAGTATGAAAATGAGTATCTACGCCAACAAACGCCGACACGCGATCACTACATGATACGCGCTACCAATGGTCCGGATTCCGTGATTGATTTGCGCACAATATATGCGAACCATGGAACGTGGTGCACAAATAAATGACTGGAGTCGTGAAGAGTTTATTAGAGTGCCGTTTGCATGAAGTAACTTCCTGTGAGTGAAATTGGCCTTGATGAAAGTGCCGCGCTATTTCATTTTGTAAACTCTTTTATTGCCACTAACGCAGACACACCCGTTAAGGGAGGGGTCATGTGATAGTGGAAATTGTCCTCGTATTACGAAGCTAGTAGTAACACGGATCGGGAGATAATTTAATAAGCACTAATACTTCACAGGACAAGCTAACATGGTTGAAAAATAAGGCAGCGATGCCATTGTAGCCAAGCCGCTTCACCAGCACGTAATCACGCAAAGCATTGCTATCTCCCAGACGGGATGCAGATCATGGCGAGAATACGCTGCAAGGAATCCACAAGCCTTTATTTATAGATTATGGTGCATGCTGTGCTACAGACATTCATTGCACAATGCTAAAGGGCACCTAGCGCTACCTTTTTGGAGCAAGACAACGCCAATCTAGATGCACTAGGGAGCAAAACTTGCTCGCTAGGGAGACCGCGCATACCCAGATCTTGCCTGTATTTATCCGCCGGCGCGCTCCGCCGACGAGCAGCTGCGTGTCCGGCGTTTCGAATTATTCGGGGAGCACCTGTACACTGTGCATAGCTTTCGCCCAGTGTGCATGCGCTTGGCCTCGGAGTTTGCCATAAAAATTAGCAGTGGCTTAGCTCGGCTATGCCAGGATATACGTAGCGTGAGCTAAGTCGGCCACATCGTTCAGAACCGGTAGACCGGGTGGCATGAGCGGGTAACGATACCCATTCGTAACGCTAAAGAGTGGAATCTTCTGCTTAACGACAAAGTTCTTGCATGTTGTACAAACCCGCGCCACGGTTTCACCCCACTCAGGCGGCGCCGCTAAACTCAACGTTTCACGCATGGCACTACTTACCGGCGTCAAGTCTTTTATGTGCCACAATCTTTCACACACGTCGCACACATATCCAAACGGATTGTTTACGAAGTCCGTCTCGAAGGTCCGAGTCGCACTGGCGCTTTCGCTAAGTTTCACCGTATAGTCAGTCAATCGGCGAGCCTTGACGTCATCGACGGTGTCTTGTTGTTGCTGCTGCAGAGATGGTCGGGCACGTCGCGCAGCCTCCTGGCGATGCCGCTTTGCTAGACGTTCCTCCCTTTGCTCGGGTGTCTCTGCAGCACGTTTAGCCTCCTTCTGTTCGTTCTTCCTACGCTCAACCGCTAATTGCTAGGCAACTACTTCGGAATCCGATGAGTTAAGCTTCTCCGCTCTTCTGCGCCACTGAGAAGCAATTTCGCTCTCCTTCTCCATGGCTATACCACACGGGCAAACGCCCAGCGCAAACGATCAAACGCGCAGCGCAAACGCCGGGCAAACGCCCGGCGCGCCAGCTGTGGACCGTGTGACTTCATTGCTCCTCGCGCATGCGCAGCACGGCTCTCCAGGAGCCACGCGAAACTGCTCAACCTCGGCCAGTGTAGCTCACCTACAAAAGGGGCTGCGCCTAGTCGTGTCAATTTTCGCTAGATATCGAGAGGCTAGCCTCCAACGCGTTCGGCGTCGGCAAGCAACAGCGTTCTTGGCACTGTGCCAACCTCGGTTAGCCTGCCTGCGTTTGTGGCATGCCAGGAACGCTGTCTCTCGTAGGCGCCGACACGTCCAGCGCTAGTCACGCGAAATGTCGCGAAAGGAAGGTACCTCTGAGAATGATCGCTCGAGATTACCTTCCCTACATGCGTAGTTAAGTTGAACCAAGTTAAGATCTAGCAGCAACCAAGTTAATACCTAGCAGTAGCAGCCAGTAATACTTGAGGATCGACAGTTTCGCTGCGTGCCTAAGCTTTGCACGAGCACGACCGAGTGCAAGCTTGCCCTTTTTTTTTTTTTCATCATAGTTTGCATCCGTCGCTGTGGCTAAGAAGTCATGGCCGTTCTGCTGCCGGAAACAAAATTAACTAAGTTAAATAAATTATGGGGTTTCACGTGACAGAACCATGATTTCATTATACGAGACACGCCGTAGTGAGGGACTCCCGATTAATTTTGACTACAAGGGGTTCTTTAACGTGCATCCAACACACGGTATACGGGCATTTTAGGTGCGAAGCACCTAATGCGCTCGGGCTGTCGGCGTCTCCTGTCGTCGCCTTCACGGTAAGCAAGTGGCACGCGCTCCTGTCTCCTGCCGTCGTCACGGTGAGCAAGCGGTGCCGAACGTCCCCCGTGCCGCGCTACCGCGTTTGTCGTCGTCGTCGTCGTCGTCTTCTACAGCTGTCTGCTTTGTCGCTCATCATTCCAGCGTAAAATTTCAATTCTCTTCTGCCGTCGTAATGAGGAGGCCGCGTTTACGGGGTTATGAGCCATTGCTTAAGGCAGTAGGAGCCCACTAGCGGTGCATCAATGCATGCTTCGTACCTCCCCTATAGGTTTCACGATAGTGGAGCTGCATTTCGCCCAATGGGTCATTTGACACTTACGCATAAAATTTCATTCACCGCTCACATTGAGCATACGACTTAACTCGTGCTAACTGTAATAACTAATAAAAACTAAAACAGTAAGAAAGGCGTCCATAAGTTTGTCTCAATGAGTTTTTTTTTTTCGGCATTTCACCCCCATCGAAATGCGGCCGCCGCGGTCGGGATTCGATCCCGCGCCCTCGGGCTTATTAGCGCAACGTCATAGCCACTACGCCATCACGGCGTATGCCGAAACAAAAGCGGCCGTGCAATTTTCCGGAGCGGCGGCCGCATTGAGTTGGAGATGTTTCTTGCGCGTTAATGAAACCCAGGGAGACAAATTATTTCCTGAGCTCCCCACTACAGTTTTTCTAATGAACACTAGTTGCTTTAGGACGGTAAACCTCATCAATCGATCGACTAATTTATCAACAAATAAATCTCAATTTTTTGTGTTACTTGCAGTGCAACAACAATGTGGGTTGGCTTAGCGCTACCTTTCGCCGCATGCTGTGTGGTGTTTGGCAGCGCTGAAGACGTGCAAGATGTCATCCACACAACTTCCGGAGATGCCAGAGGAATCATTCGCACGACGACGACTGGTCGAGCACTAGCCTTCCTGGGAATACCTTTCGCCGAACCACCACTCGGAGCACATCGCTTCAAGAAACCGACGCCTAAGAAAGCCTGGCAAGGTGTGCTGAACGCTACCTCGCTGCCGCCGCTGTGTCCCCAGATTCCTGCTCGCATCAACAGCTACTTCGCAATAACAGCAGCGGATCCTGTTTCTGAGGACTGCCTCTTTCTCAATATCTTCACACCGGTTAGAAATGGGTCCCCGCTTAGGCCCGTCGTCGTGTACATTCACGGAGGAGCATTTACAGTGGGAGGAATCGCCATGAAGATATTCGACGCGTCCGAACTCGCTGTGCGAGGAGACATCGTCGTTGTCACCATCGCCTACCGACTGGGACCACTAGGGTTTCTGAACTTGGGCACCGAAGACGCACCGGGCAACATGGGCCTCTACGACCAGCAACTTGCGCTGCGATGGGTCAAGGACAACGCCCGTTCTTTCGGCGGTGATCAGGACGTGATAACCGCAATGGGTCAGAGTGCCGGAGCCATCTCGGTCGGCATCCATCTCTTGTCACCAAGTAGCGCGGGTCTCTTCCAGCGCGCCTTCATGCAAAGTGGCAGCCCGTTCATCAGGGCCTTCGTGAGCAGCCCAGCCCAGGCGAGAACCAGAGCGGGCTTGCTCGCAGACTACCTCGAGTGCAAGGAAAGGGACTCGCGTGAGCTCTCCGTAACGAAGGTCGTCTCCTGCTTACGATCTAAAGACGTGGGTGATATACTGAGAGCCGCGGAAAGTTTCAATACAGTCGGATTGGACGGATTCTTTCCTATATTGGGCGATGAATTCGTGCCGAAAACTCCAGACAAAGCGCTCAAACTGGCCCCGCCGAACGCGCACGATGTCCTGGTGAGCGTTTGCGCTGCCGAGGGAGACTTTTTTATCGAGCATCTGCTTACGAACATCAATGATATCGACAACATTAACATCGTTTCGAAACGCAACATGGAAGTTTTAATGAAGTTAGTGCTAGGTGCAATCGGCATCTTCGACGCCGAACCTATCTTCGAGCGCTACTTCAGCCCAGTGACTGAAAAGAAAGGAGCCCAAGTGGTTCGCGCTGCTTCCGATCTCTTCGGGGACTTCCTGTTTGGTTGCCCCGCGCTTAGCATTGCCCGCGCACTATCAGCTGCCAATGCCTCGGTGCACGTTCTCCGCTACTCTGAGCAGCTGTCCTTCGTCGACTGGCCCGAGTGGGTTCGCCCGACGCACAGTGACGACATTGTGTTCAGCCTGGGCTCGGCTCTCAGCCTAGGCGGTCGTCCTTCGGAGGCAGACGTCAAGGCAACCGAGAACATGATAAACGTCGTCTCGACGTTCAGTCGCACGGGGTAAGGATTAAATCAGTCCTAACATTTCGCAACTACAACGCGTAAGGTAAATGGCGGTGGCGTTAGCCGCAAAATATGATGTAAACTAACTCACCGGCATAAGACGCCCTATCCAGAAAATATTCAGAGCCTGTTGCGGTGTTTATTCCGAATATCATATCTCCATCGCAATAGGAGCATTTAGTGTAATTATTATTGATTAACGCTAATGACGCTGTAAGCAGTTCTGTAATGTTGCGTAGGATTTGTTGGACGCCATCAGTACTTTTTCATATGCCTATTTTTGGCCCATCAACGGCCTTGCCTGTGTCCGTTATGGAAGCAGGAAGCAAGACCAACCTTGCCTAAGGCTTGGCAGCCATCGGTGATCGAACGCTGCCGTGGACGCCTCCGTTTGTTTATATTGTGGTTACGCTGACCATACTTACGAAAAAATGCAGTGCCTACTTACGCATGGTACATTGAACAGTGAAAAATGTTGGGTTCGCAAGCACCTTCAATTCTTCAGATAAAGCGCTTTGACTACATGACGAGCTTCAGTATACACAATCAATTGCTATTGACAGTCCTTGTGTGCATAAGCTTGTGCAGTGAGATGACTGGGACCCACATCGATGACACAGTCCATTTTAGTTAAATTATTTGTTTAAGGCTGTTATATATTCTTCCAGGTTCATGTTCTCGATACATCGCCCTTCAAACCGCGGAATATAATCTATTTCAACATCTGGTCCTTCTTTCATCACTTTTTTTATCTTTCTGGGGTTTTACGTGCCAATTTTTGTTTTTGTGTATGTACACATGGTAACAGAAACAAAAACGTGCAGACTTGCTAAGCATTACTCCTTAGGTAATGTAAATTGGAGCACTCAGTAAACTTGCCGGTTTGCAGTCTTTTAAACATGTTTTTACTATCTTCACTGTCGCTATCTTCATGTCCTGAACTTACGTTTAGCCAAAGAACCGTTCATTCTTTCCTGCTAATATTCGCTCCAGTTAAGGAGTTTTTTTAAGCTTTCATCTGCATAGCGACTTCTGGCATGTTTGCATGCTTCCTAGTGAAATGTTGCGAATGATGTACCTGGTGTCTCTTTCAGGTGACCAATGCTATCCCGGTTCTCTTTCTCTCTGTGTGATGTCGATATGCCTATATTATTATTAATCACAATAGCGAATGACACCTTCACTATGTAATCTGCGTACCAGTTTTTTCGTAAACATCATCAGCATATTGATCTTATGCAAGTTTTGTGTTCACTATAGCCGAAATGAAAAGTTATTTTCGGTGTGGGATCATCAAGCCACACCTGCCAAACTGCCCGTTTCTAGACACTCACCTCGGTGACCTTTCTGTGTAGTTCACAACATTGCCGCAATTTTAACGCTTACGGTATGCGTTCGTTGCATCTCGCAGGGTCCCAAAGACAACAGATGACACTAAATGGCCAAGATTTGATGAAAATGGCCAGTACCTGCACATGCGGAATGGAAGCAGTGTCCTGGAAAATCACTTCCTCGAATCCACGTGTGACTTGTGGCACAACCTACTACCTGATCCATAAAAGAAAGCCTGTGTGGGCATTTGATTTCATTAAACAAGCTACTATTTATGCTTCCTGAGCATGGAACTGTGAAAACATACTATTACAGCAATCGTCACAACAAACTGCTAAGCTCCTGAGGCCGGCAGACCACTGTTTGCTTCCTACAGTCAGCGGGCCTGAAAAAATAGAATTTGGAAGTGTTGTCAGCCACCTCAGCATTTGCAGCATTTTCTGCGCCAATTTTTGTTTCCCTACACATCCTTCTCCATTCCTTTTCCTTTATATTCCTTTCCCCATTGAGAGTAGCACACCAAAATACTTTTTTCTGATTAACTTCGCAGCCCTTTCCTTATGTCTTTTCTTTCTCTCTCGCTTTGACTTATACTGTTTTGTCGTTCACCCAACCTTGTGCTACGTAACTCAAGTTTATATGATTCGCATTAAATGCCTAATGTTCATATGAATGCAAGAAGTTGCATTTCCTATTCTTCTTTTCGGTTTTAATGGGAAGCATCTGACAGTAGATTTGAGATTGAGTATAATCACTTGCTAAGTAACATTTTTAGGAGCCCTCCAGATTAAAGCTAGTCCAGAATTGGGCATACTAATGCCAATTTCTAACCTTGCATATTTGCGAGCAGTCTATATGCTCTGTTTCAGCGGTGAAATTGCCTTTTCAGGCAATTTCGTCAGTGTCCAGGTTGTTATAGTTATGACGCCATAACTATCATTGTTCTTTCCAAAACATCAGTGAAGGAGCAGATGGGGAAACAGTACAGGCACACTGGACTGCTATATTAATCATTGGAAGCTTTCTAGTTATCCGAGCGCAAAAGTATGCATGTTTACGGAGGGTTGAAACAGTAACATGCCTTCAATTTTAGGCGCAATCCATCGCAAGGTCGCCGGTCAGCTATATATACACAACATCCAGAATTTCACTATAGTTTTGTGCATTGAATTCATTTTCGCTAAACAAGAATCTCTCTCTCTCTCTCTCTCTCTATATATATATATATATATATATATATATATATATATATATATATATATATATATATGGTGTCCTGGCTAGCATTAGCCAAGCTGTGTAGAGAGACATACGATTTCAAAAAACATGGTCCAATATACGATGCTAAGATTCACGGTGTTCGGTTGTCAGACCTTCGGTGACCGAACACCGTAATTCATATAACTGTACCTTACCCGCCGTGGTTGCTCAGTGGCTATGGTGTTGGGCTGCTGAGCACGAGGTCGCGGGATCGAATCCCGGCCACGGCGGCCGCATTTCGATGGGGGCGAAATGCGAAAACACCCGTGTACTTAGATTTAGGTGCACGTTAAAGAACCCCAGGTGGTCCAAATTTCCGGAGTCCCCCACTACGGCGTGCCTCATAATCAGAACTGGTTTTGGCACGTAAAACCCCATAATTTAATTTTTTTAATATAACTGTACCTTGTACCATGATATTTAATGTTGTTTTTGTTGAACAGCTTGGCTACTGTTAGCTGGGACACATGGTATATAAATAGTAGGGTTGTTTAATGGGGTGTGTGTGTGTGTGTGCGTGTGTGTGTTACCCTCTCAAATGCAGAGACGCTAAACATAAACGTGTACGCACCGATTAGTTCCATGTCCCATCAGCGCCTTCGATGGTTGCTTTTTCGTTTGTTGAGCAGGGCATCACAAGCCGCAGCTCACCGTCGACGCCGGGCGTACAGTTCAGATCGTTCTCGTCAAAACGAGGCGAACAGACTGCCGCGAAGACCCTGTTGTGCGTGGTGCCCAAATTGGAGCAACTCTTGAGCCGCTCCACCAGCTTACGCTGTGACTGTGCTGCGTGTGCCGCGCAGGCCTGTGACTTTTTAGCATCCCGTGTTTGGTCCCTCTGAAAAAACCTCCTGCGCACTTCTATGGCTATGGCGGGCTGCTGCTGAGCCCTCAGGTTATAAAATTCCGGCCATGGTGACCACATGCCAAATGGTTTTGTTTATTCTCTCTTTATATGCTCACATTCGTTGCTACCACATGTTTATCACGCGTTCACGCCTCCGGTCTCTACTGATTGTGACTTTGATCTGTACGTATCAAACACCTTGCAAACAAGCCCACAAATGCAGAGATTACCAGAATTATTGAAATTTTACAGTCAATTCATGAAACGGTATTTATCGACTTACTAACGACATTCTTTGCTGATTTTTGGTAAAATTGCAATCTTCTGGGCTTGATAATGTCGTGTTTAAGAAGCATGTAGAAACTTGGAATCAAGCGTTGCAATTATCAACGATATTCTTGAGAATTTGCTTAATGAAAGGCCGTGAGTACGGCCGACAACAAAAAAACGGGACAGAAAATACTTCACATTTTCAAAAGGCTATTCAGCAAGAGCGTTACTCTAGGATGAACAACGTCAATATCAATGGCGTCACATACACCCAAGAGGAGGAGAATTATGGGTGATAAAATTCACATGCACCCAAGAGAATTTATAGGCGATAAGATTTGATGCTCAGTGATGCGTGCTGATCTCGACGTCGTTCATCGAGTTCCCACAAAAAACCATGACATGAAAAACGTAGCCCAGTTCTGCTCATGCGCAAAAATAAAGCTGATTTCATCGACAAGGCACATAAGGCTAATTGTCACCTAAGTGATATTGGTGTGACAGCCTCTCTTGACAGTCCGGTTTTCATCAATGACCACTGGACCTTTAAAATTAAAGTGCTTTTCTGCACTGAGCTGGCCTTAAAGAATCAGCATAAATGGCAAAATTTGTGGATTAGCAAAAGTCAAATCAAGGCCAGGAAGGCTGATAAAACCAATTTCTACCACATTGCCAACGAGTCACACCTCGTGGTCATTAATTATTCAACATTCTACGACTTCCCTCACCGTACGTATAGCGACTAGAGCGTCGTCTTACGCAACAAGTGGGTTAAGTTGAGATGTAGGGCTATAATATCGCGACTTTCCCCAGAAACGTGAATTTTCTAATTTTGTTTGTTTTGGATTCCTAAACATATATATTAACTCCTCACGAAGTTTGGCTATTATCGGCGACATAGAAAAGAATAAAATTTGCTTTTTTAACACGGCAGTGACATGTGTTTCCCGTCGAAAGCACCTACGACCGCCGTTTTTAGGATGAGACCGTAGAGCCGGTGAGGAGCGTAACGAGGAGTCAATTCACTCGTTAAGAAGTTTTTTTTTCTTGCTTTCTTGTGATGAGAGACCTTTTGTTGCGAGTATTGAAAAAGTCTCATGAAATACGAAAGGAACGTACTGTTTTGGCCACAGCGAGTCCGGATCGGCTGCAAAACCGAACCCTAAGCTTGGATTGGTCGAAATGCGACTCGTGATATTCTATCTTTCCCGCCCGCGGATTTTAGAAGCCCACCATTGTTTTTGTTAATATCGGTGCACATCATCTTCGTATTGTTGCGGATTTTCCCTCTAGTTTATTGTGATCGGTATGGTGGTCGACGATGAGGCGGACCTTGCCCACCACGACGAGTTCGACGCAAAAAAAGATTTGTGACGCGAGAAAGCACCGCAAAACAACAGCAATTGCCACTGAGCAGCGTCGAGTTGAAGGAGAGGGGCTGACCTATCTAGCAGGGACATTCGATTGAGAACCGTGGGATTAAATGACATAGGATAAAATCACCTGTTTTGAAACTTTTGAATCAATTTTCCCACTTCGCACTTTGTGGACAATTCTAACTTTTAGGAAAACTATCGTATCAAAACGGCAATGACGAGAACTAAACGTTTGCAAGATTGTTTTGCTGCGGAACATTTGTGAGAAAAAAGACTACGGATGCCTTTCATTTCTAAACTGCTTCTGTCAAAAAGCTATATATTTCTGGATCACAGTAACAACAACAAAAAAACTTTCAACTGATGCGGCTTCCACAGAAAAAAAGAAGTCATAAAATTGTAAGCGGCTACCGCCTTCCTCTAATGTAGGGCGTCTGGGAGACTTTTATCCAAGACAAATTTATCTATCTTGGTAATTTTAAAGTCATAGCTTTCCTAAGGTGACACATTCGTTCGCTCAATGGGACATGCGCATAACTTTTCTTTATCAGTTCAGCTAGGATTATAAAATGCATTACATGTTCTAATGACAAGACAAAGCATCCCGTCAAAAAGGAATTATTTACATAAGCCATAACTAACGCTGATTGCTCCCATGTTATTGCTACAGGTGACCCCCAACAAGCGTTCTTAAGATTCTTATCCTTATTGTTATCATACTTTCATCTACATTCCGACAAACGGAACTGCAAGACGCAAATAGCCTCGCCTCAAAACCCTTGGATCCCTGATAAAACTACTATGAGCAATGCGCACGTGAAATAACCTCTACAAAAAAAAAGCAAATCGTTATTAAGCTACGTGCTCGTTATAAGAAATGCTGCATTTCACTTTCAGTTTCACATTTCTCTTTCCGCTCAGCTCAAGGAAGCTAAAGCCTCAGTGTTATGAAGAAAAAATACTGGAACGTGGCGCAGACTCACCGAAAAAATTTGAAATCATCCTAATATTTATCTCTACTTTGCTGTCACTTTACCTCCCCCTCCCCTCTCACCCCAGCGTAGGGTAGCAAACCGGATCTTCCCATCTGGTTAACCTCCCTGCCTTTCCCCTTTCTTCTGTCTCTCTCTACTCCAGATAGCGGTGCTATTGGTGTTTTTTTTTTTAATCACAAACTCTCGCTAGTACTAAATTCCCTTGAAGCGCCTGCCACGGTCATTTTACTTATTTCCAATCACGCCGCATGGGTTTATTTCCGGTATTAATAATGTAAACATAACCTGCGCCGGATTAGACAACATATATCATGTTCATGTAAAATTATTACGGGACCCATATTATCCCTTGTCCTTGAAATTGGTAAAGTTTAAAACGGGCACCTTTTGTCATGAACTCGAACGCATCACAATTACTCCGGTACTTAAGAAGGGTGATCATTCCTTACTGACCAACTCCGGGCCAATCGGTGTTGTTCCCTTTTTCAGTAAGGTAATCGAGAAACAAATTGAAATGCAATTGACAAAAATCCTAATGACTTTGATATTCTTTCTTCATTCGACTTTGTATTTAGTCAAGGATGTTCAACTAATCTTGCACTCATAACACTATACGACCAATTAAAGAAGGCTATTCACGATGGCACTTCTGTAGGATCAATTTTTCTACGTTCTTCTAAGGCACTCGACAGCATTAATCTAGGCACCGCAGGTGTAACACGTCCACCTTTACAATATAGTTACTTCGCAGTTACAAGATAGGTGCCAAGTTGTTAGCATTTTTGACGCTTATTCTAAATACGGTAGGACTGACACAGGTGTGTCACAGGGATCCATCCTAAGACTAATACTGTTTCTAATCTATATTATTTACTTACCCAATCGTCTTATGTCTTATGTCTGACTGTATGCTGATGATATAATTTTTAATTCTTATAGGTACCTTACAACACTAGTAAATAATCTTTATTCTGGTCTTCTTAATTTATTAAATTGATGCAGAAAGGCAGAGAGAGAGAGATACAAGAAGTAAATAATTATAATAAAACTAAATTGATTGTATTTTCTTCTAAAAATAATTGACTGCCTACATCGCGCCCGTTTCCATCATTCATCATTCCATCTTGACAAGTAAGGAATGTGCATATTTAAGTGTAATTATAGATTGTAATTTGATATATAACAGTGATGTTGCTCACATGAAAAGATTGCTGCCTTAGGGCATATGCACCCTCATTAGCGCTCCAACGTTCTTTTCACCACCTGTACGTGTTTCATTGTGCGGCTCGTTCATCCACTCTCACATTGACTACTGCATAACCTCTTGTCATGTCGACAAGTCCCTTTGTCGAAACGTTGGATCCAGCGACATTCCTTGTTCGACTACTGCTCACCACTTCATGACATCTTGGGTTAACGCTACAGGAGTCATCTATCGCCACTACAACCTAATACAATCAGGGATTCACAATAATAACGTAAATTTTGCACATTTCCGACCCCCAAAAATGCTACAAACTAATAACGCTCTCGAAAGATCTTGTCAAATATAACCTAGGCGTCTTCTTGTTCAAACTAGTAAACAGTCAAATGTTGCAGTCTTGTATCCCTAAATCTTCTCACTAACTACGCCAAAGAAACCACTGTATTTCGGCCATTTTCATTGTGTAATACACTCTTTTATTATTAAACTTCAATAAGCGCACATAATTAATCAATAACTAAGCATTTTCTGTTATGTTCCTCCAAATCAAATTATTCATTTGTTCCATCAGTTTTTTATAGGTGTACTACCAGTGTAAATATGCGTTTTAAGTCGACACTTATGAAGACCTCTTTATTATGTATTTAGGCTACTGCGTGTGAAAAATTAATGAACATGTTTTATTTCTCTATCGTTTTGTTTTTCATTTTCTTCCTTTCCCATTCACGTTCAATATTTTATATAATAGAGCTTTGTATTTCTGTGTATTGTATATTTTTGTACTTCTGGATATGTAATAGTTCGGGGTTCAATTACTGCTGCTAGTAACCATTATAACAACTATAGCATTTTCTGGGCACAGGAGGTCCCAATTTAATTTGCGACTCGGGGGCCTCCTTTTCTATTTAACTATCTGTAATAAAAAGAAATGTGGGCAGCTTGCACTAGTGGCGCAAGGCTGGAGTAAACAGCGGAGCTGGTGATCGACCTAGCTTCTTCCAGGATTAACTAGGCTTGGCTAAGCTTTGCTAGGAAATACTGAGGGCTGCTAGGCACGCTATTCCGAATCGGCTCGCCGCCGACACGCAGACTCTCGCTTGGCCGCGCGACGCGCTTCAAGATGAGCGGCTTCTTCTTCAGGTGTCCGGATCTTCTGTGGTCGTCCCATGTCAAGCCTAGATGTACTCGCCACAGAGTCAACGAGAGTTCTGCCGCCGTCGCGGCGGCTCCGAGCTTTATCTCCCCCGGTGATGTCACGACCAAGCTATGCATCCTCACTTACTGGGGCGTGGCTGGTCGAAACCTGCCGAGCGCCGCCAGAGGCGCCGGCTGCAGTCACGGACACCGCGCACGTTCGGTGCGAACGCGGGGAAACGCGGACGGCGTCGGCAGCAGCTCTGCGCGTTGCCTCGTTGTTGCTGCTACAATTTCTTTTTATCTCTCTCTCTCTCGCTCTCATTTTCTCTTTCTCTCTTACGAGTATAGCGCGCGCCGCATGCTCTCCTTCCCTCTCCTTAACGTCCCATGTCAAGGCAACATGTGCACGGCACGGAAAGGAGGCGAAGCACACGCCACTCCGCGAGGTGGCTGCTAGGCAACGCGCGCTGACGTCATCGCCAGGCGCAGTTTTTTGTTCGCACTGCGCGGCCTAATCAAGAGCTTAAACAGCTCCCCTGTTAAAACATGTTAAATTAATAAAATGTTATTCTGATACTGATTCACTGGCTATGGCGCTGCGCTGCTGAGTACGAGGTCACGGGTTCAATTCTCGCTAGCAGCGGCAGCTTCAGATGCAAAAACGCAATGCACGTACACGTGCAAAAACGCATGTGTACCGTGTTTCGGATGCACGTTAAAAAAAAAACACAGGTGGTCAAACTTAATCCAAAATGCTACGTCCCTTATGACCCACTGAGCACTTTCGGGACGTAAGATCCCATAATTATATTGAGTATTTTGCAAGCTTTACAGTATTGAGTGCAACGGAGGAAGTTGGCCCTTTGTCGCAACACGTAGCACGTACCATTGACCTCCATGTGTGTTTCTCACACTCGCGGTGCTCGCTCCTTTCGTTGTGAATTCTTTGGTTGCTGGGCCCCATCTTTAGCTGTAGGGAAGTTGAAGAACGCTGTGGGGCTGAGGAGGGACATTGAAGGTAGCATGACAAACGAAACAAAGCGTTTTTATTTTCGTTCCAGTATAAGTACACGTGGCGAAAAGTTCGTGAGGCCACGTGTTCGAAGTTCGAACTCTCCTTATCTCTGTCAGGTGAGTCCAGACTACAACAACTGGTGATTGTACAAAGGCAGTGAACTGGAAATAACAATTACACCTTAAAGAAATGTATTGTTTTTTTTTTCAGCGATGCTAATTTCGCATAGATTGCATTATGCAGTGATTATGCATTTCCAAACCTCGTGTAAACAACCGATGAACATGCTTTGTCAAAATGTTCAGCTGCTCGGATTCTTCTTGCAGATAGCTCTCCTTCGCCCTTGTAAAACAAACGTAGTCAGGTGGATCATGCTTTCCAGAAGCAATTATCGAATTGATAGCTATTCAATAGAATGGATACGTGATAAGCTGGTAACATGAAGTTCTGTCTGATATAGCTGAGTTCTGGCTATTGCGCAGGCAAGTGTCGTGCAAGACGTTGATGCTGACACATCCAACGACCAATTAAGATTACCAAGTTTACCGACTCGTAGTATTAATATTTTAAGATAGAAGCTCATTAGCCATGTTTGTATATTTCATATAAGTGAGACCAAATATGTGAGGAGTTTTGAAATCGTAAGTTTGAGTGACACGCTAGCACGAAAACCACGGTCGGGTGCCCGTTATCAAGCAATACTACCCGTTCGAGCCCCCCACCCCCTTCTATTCTGTTGTTTTAGAGTAATTCTTGGTGACCCATGGGACTATTTCGGCGTTAAGTGTTCAAAACATGGAAGTCACGTCCTTTCGTCGGGCGTGCACTTGCTGTTGAGTTCAACAGAAACACATAAATTTTGGGCCTGCGGCTGCCACCAGAAACCGCGGCGACTGTATTCGTTTAGTTGTTCCTATTCATTTCATTCAGCTGAATTTTTCTGTGACAAAATGAATTTGTCCAACCTTCAGGCAAATTGATCCATACGAAAGTCACTCTCGAACCTGTGATGCTTGTTACGAGTCTACTTCAATCTGAACAAGAGATCAAAGCCCAAAAAACAAGGTACGCTAAAAAAAATGCCAACTCTTTGGATACTTCAGCCATGGCAAACTCAATGCAGCAATTCCACGTTTGCGTTCACATTGACCTCACCAACCACGATTACGCCATTCTGCCGCTCCTGTTTCGTTCTCGTTGACTTGCTTCACACAGGAGGATAATCTTCTCGTGTGTTGTTGTAGTTCAGCAAACAAAAGCAAGAATACTTCACTTTGTAGCGATAACTCAACTCCTCTCTGCTGCTTCGGCAAAACACCTTTACCAGCGGTTTTACAACCTGCTGGCACTAATACCCTACCCCCTGAAAGTTAACGCGAACAATTCGACGTAGTACTGGAACCCTAGGGTTGCACAAAAGATAAACGAAATGTGACGTTGCGGTATCAGTACAACCGGTCATGACACTGTGAAAGATTGACGCCCTGTAGCCGTGTCACAATGACTCAGCTCACGAGTTCTCTTGACGCCACGTTAAGTCTCCAAGGACCCAACAATGCAAGATTCTACCTCAACAACTTGGTTCGTCTGCCTTTTGTACTACCGTTAAGCAAGCTTGTGTACGTTCCAAAGCGAACATGGCTCTCACTCATGGCATTCTCACATGATGACGAAATAATTTTGGTCGCATGGTACATCTTTGTTTTCACGCCTACACTAAATGTCGTGAAGCAACCGACAATGTTGTGCCTATTGGTTATGAATATGAACGTTTAGCACCAAGTTCCTTCACTCAGGTTACACCAAGTGATACCGATACCATGCGCACTTTTTACTCATATTCTTATTCTCCATGGCCCCGAACGATGCCTAAGCATCACATTTTGCATCCCCTTCCTCGTTCTCGCGTTGGTGAATCTGTTTCTCCTTTTGTGTATCTCCACGTATTGTTCAAGCACTTCTTCGGGCACAAAAGCAACAACAACAACAACAGCAACAAATTAAGAGCACGTACAGTAGCGAACAACACGGTACACAACAAACGATAAGTTCAATAACGCGAGCAACAAACAAACAAAACAAAATACAGATGTTCGAGGCGAGGACACAAGAGGGCGTATGGACCGCTTGGAGCGAACTCAAGCGGCTACATACTGGAACACAGCCTGACGTAGAAACGTGAGCACCAGGTCCTTATTAAGACGGCGCGGAGCACTTTGCGTCAACGATGAAGTCCCGCACTCTGACGCCGTCTCGCGAGGCAGAGCTGCCAGTGCGCGCACAAACACAAGTGTTCAGCCGATCACGATGTCCTGCGACGCCCCGTTGCCGCCGCGAAGCCTCCAGAAGTTCTTCCAGAAGTTGCACTCCTCGAGACGAGGCCCCACCTGGACGCTCGCGTTCCTCGCCGAGATGGACAGGTACCGGGGGTTCTCCTCGGAGTATCGAGGCCACGCCGAAATCATCGTAGGCATGTCTGGCCGCCTGCGACGACGAAAGCAAGGGCACCATAAAGATCAAACGTCCGTGCGCGTGTTGAAAATTAAAAATCTGGGCTTTCACGTGCCAGAACCCCGATCCCCACATGACATGCTTTAACGCCCACCCAACGTGGAGTACATACATGAGCGTTTTTGCAATTCCGCCCCCATCGTAATGCGGCAGCCACGGCAGAGATCGAACCCCGCGACCTCGAGTTCAACAGTGCAACACCACAGCCAATGGGCTACTGCATCAGAGGTGTGTGTGTGTGTGTGTGTGTGTGTGTGTGTGTGTGTGTGTGTGTGTGTGTGTGTGTGTGTGTGTGTGTGTGTGTGTGTGTGTGTGTGTGTGTGTGTGTGTGTGTGTGTGTGTGTGTGTGTGTGTGTGTGTGTGTGCGCGCGTGCGTGCGTGCGTGCGTGCGTGCGTGCGTGCGTGCGTGCGTGCGTGCGTGCGTGCGTGCGTGCGTGCGTGTGTGTGTGTGTGTGTGTGTGTGTGTGTGTGTGTGTGTGTGTGTGTGTGTGTGTGTGTGTGTGTGTGTGTGTGTGTGTGTGTGTGTGTGTGTGTGTGTGTGTGTGTGTGTGTGTGTGTGTGTGTGTGTGTGCGTGTCTTTCTACGTGCGACAAGCGCTGCCAAATTGGTCAGTGCTCTTTTAATTCGATTGAGCAGTCAGCTGACAGGCTCAATATTTGAAGACTTCTCCGTCTACTTGCAGAAGCACCATCAGCCCAGCTGCTACAGCCTTTTACAGCACGTCTATTTGACTTTGGTAGCAAAACAAACCACGTTTTTCTTTTCTCTTTTTTCTCTTTTTTCTTTTTTTTATGGGGGAGGGGGGGGGTGTTTTAAGGTAGCTGTAAAGTAAGCATACAGCTCAACACAGACATTCCACAATTACATAGTGCAACGCTTAAAATCCTACTGTTTGTAGTATCTCTGCCGTCATCTGCTCAGGAAGACAAGTAAACCTCTCAAGCACGCCGCACGCAAAACCCTTGTCCGCAATTGTGGCCTTGAGCAAACCTGTCCGCCGTTGACGCAATGCCGACGGCCAATGAAAGCGACGTGGGGTGTGCAGAATGCGATCTCTCGAAATCAAACCTGTTCCCGTACTCTATAGATGGCGCTTCCATCCACGTAACTACGAGTATTACAGAGCTTCTTCTGTGGCTTCTGTGTTCAGTTCTGGCTGCGAGAGCGCGATGAGCGCTTGTTTTACAGCAAAGCTGCATGTGGCTAGCCGATTCGTCCGTCTGTCGCTTGTACGCCGAAAACTATAATCATTGTCATCGTCTTCTTCCACAGCTGGCTCGTTGGCGCCCCTCGGCGCAACCGCGAACGCGCTCGTGCCACTGCTCCCGCATTCGTCGTCGTCTTCTTCTACAGCTGGCTCCGTTGCCGTTCGTCATTCCAGTGTAGAATTTCACTTCTCTTCTGTCGTCGTAATGGGGATGCCGCGTTTACGGGAGTGTGAGCCGTTGCTTAAGGGGGTATGATCCATTCATTGTCCCACGGGACGTACAGATTTAATTTTGAAGCAATTTAATTTTGAAGACTCCCAAGCTGCAATGCGACAACGGCCGACTGCAGGCATACCATCAGTGATGTCGTCATGATGGGATCACGTTGCCATCAGCTTCAACGCTGACGCGTTTTATTATCCACTCGTTTATTCGTTACTCTACATTATAGGAAACAAGAGCTCATTTCACAAAAGCCACCACGGAATTAGATATCAGAAACGTCTGAAGGGAATAAAGTGAGTACCATTGAATGACATATATATATATATATATATATATATCCTTCATGAATATACCTGCGCGCGAAGTCAGCCAAGGAAGTCAGCCCGCTATGTGATTACCCTAAGTGATAGCAGTCGCATTGCTCCTTTACCGGTACTTTATTGCAGAATTCTGTAGTTATGCCACCTTGTGAGTAGGATTGCAGAATTATGAAAGCACGAGTTTTCCAACCGCCAAACATTTCTTCACCGTACGTAATGCAGTTTCAAGAGAATTATTTTCTTCATCTGGATGCATCAGTTGACTCATTGTTCACACTGTTTCATATATATATATATATATATATATATATTGCTGCATTTCCAACTCTACTATACAAGTGATCATACTTAAAAGAGCCCTGAAGGCACACTCCTAAGCTTCTTGTTTCTTTATTCTTTTTCTTTTCTCCGTATGGTCATATTCCGAAAATAAATGGCTTCGCGATTGTTAAAGTCGGTTCTACATATATGTAGCGAATAAACAGCACTATAAATAAAGGAAGAGTTTTCTTTTTGTTTTTTTTAATGGCAGTCATAGGCGTTTCTCCCGCAACAACGGCATCTATTAACTGCTTCGGTAAATTGAGCGTTAGCGAATGGAAGTGATGTATTTCATCCCAGGCTATTTCCTCGTATGATGACTTGGACTTTATGTTCTCGAAAGGGAATCACTCGCATGCAATGTTTACTGAAACCGATACAGCACTAAACAGGGGAAGAATAACCGCGCATAATGCTGCTCTAGCTATTGCGTCACTGCTTCGTATTATATGAGCGAGAAGGCAATTTTCGCTTTGTTGTTGCTGTTGTTGTTCAGACAAGTTGAAAATGTCATTTACAAAAAAAAACAGGGTTGGCTCTTCTCTCTTCCGCAAATTGGGCCTAATTTGGCTTGTTCAGAACGAAAGAAGTTCCCACTTTTTTTTGCGACAATCTTTTTGTTGTGAAACAGCTTACTGGCTCTGCCCATGTGTCGTGAACATATAATTTTGTGAGGTGTTCATAGGTACGTCAAATCGCTATGTTGTAAGCGACACATAAACGCTGGTGTATAGAGTCCGCGCGGTCATCAGGACTGCTTAACCATATAATATTCAAAGATCGGACAGCTAAGTTATGGTACCCTATAATTCCGTGAGACGGACAACAAGAATGGTCTCGAAGTGACAGGATACGAAAGCGCTGTTGCAAAACGGAAGCAATGGCCAAGCCCCGTTTTATCAAATAAGTGAACTGTGGCAAAGGCAACCAATGTTTCACCACAATGCAAGAAATTAGTGACATGGAGTACTGCACTTTCAAAGTACCGACATGACATTTCCGACTTCTACTTTATTTTAACACGAAAGTGTTTTATGCCGGGGTCCACCAAGACTTCACTGACGTATTTCCGTCACGGAAATACGTCATAGAACATAATACAAAGAAAGAAACCAGAAGAAAAAGTTCCACAAACATGCAAAATTTGGAAATCGAACCTACGACCTCTTGGTCCGCGACGATAGATCGCCGAGCGTCTAACCCATTGCGCCACAAACGCATTTGCAAAGAGCTACACAGACGCGCCTTATATATCTAACACTCCTCCGTGTACCCGCGCTCTTGCTCGGGGCGGTGCCGCCGCCTACGAGCGGAAAAGAGAAGTACTGCATTATGACACTAACGCGCACCGACAGTGAACGCTTCGGTTATAGTGCCTAGAATATACTTACTAGTGTGCCGACCGCCGGGCGTTTCCAAAGGGAGACGCTGGCACCGCCGGTGATGCCTTCCACCGGAGGCCCCCAGACGGCGACACTGTTTGGGACCGTGCTAACCGAGCGGCGCATCACGCGTCACTTGCGCTTCGGGTGCACTTCGGATGCGCGTTCGTAAGCGCAGTCGGTTGCGGCGCGTTGTAGCTTTCGAGCAAGTAGCATGTGGTGCGTCCGCATGTCATTGCTGGGTTTCTTTCTGTGCGCGTGGTTCGCACTTGTGTCTGTTCACGGACGGAACCGAGATGTCGCAGAAAACGAGGCGTAAACACAGCACCTGTTTTGTCCCATATTGTGCAACTGGATACCGCTCAAACAACGAGCAAGTCTCATTATTCAGCGCCTGTTGACTGGCCAGAACGTTTTGGCGAGTGGGAGAAGAATATAAGAGGGGCTGATCGAAGGCTAACTCTGGCGGCTGTCGCTTGTGAGAAACACTTTAATAATTGCTACATTGAGCGCTCCTTCAAAATTAGTCGACGGCGTGTCGCCCATGAAAATGTGCCCTGTTTAATTACCGTCATTTATGTTAATTAATTTAATTTATGGTAATTAGACACAACTTGGTGCGAATTTAGCATTTGTGGACATGTCTCGCATATAATAGTTTACTGTGGAAAAAAATTACACTTCGGAAACCACGTACTTATTTATTGGTATTTTTCGCAGAAACACCCCGTATCGTGTAGCGTTATAATGATAACTGTGCATACGATCGTTTGTAAGTGCAACGAAATCATATTCTTTCGATTACGCTTTGCACCTCAACCAACGCTCCGCAGAACGAAACGGGCTGGGACAGCCCATTGGCGTCTGTCGCACACGCGCGCGTTGGCTAGAGACGCCGCTCGGCATAGCACGGTCCGTACGGCTATCGCCGTCTGGTGGCCGCCGGCGGAAGGCATCATTCTCCGTGCCACCGGAAAGCCCGCGGTCGGCACACTAGTATGTATATTCTAGGCACTATACTTCGGTGGTCTCAGCACTACGACGCCTCGATGCCAGCATTCGAAGGGACGCTGGCATCAAGAAGCACTACCAACGCCACCTAGGTGGCGGCGTTCACCGTACTCAGCACAGCGGAGCGTGGCCTCCGCAATTAGCTCTGAAAATGTTTCTGAAGTTGATCGCAGAGGCTGCAATTACGACGCGCTGTACGCGCTGATTTGACTCGGGGACGATTCAGTTACGTGCTTTGTCTTGCGCGTTGTATTAGTGTGTCAGTTACGTGCTTCGTCTTTCGCGTTGTGCTAGCGTGTGCAGCGTAGTGCAGCTTCCATATGCACGACGGTTGCTCATGGTCATCGACGTTGGTAGTCGTGATGGAGGAGACGTGCCACCAGGCGTCAGCGTGGGTGCATCAACGCCTAAGGGCGCTTTAGCCACAAAACACCAATAGACATTATATATCAATGTGCAATAAACATTACACTACTTCTGTGAAGACACGTTTCACTTTCGTGTTCTATACCGATTCCTATATAAGAGGGATCAACCACAATTTTTCAATACATGATGATCTTCTACAACTTAAGGAACTACTAACAGGCGTCAGAGCGCTCTAAATAATTACCACAATGCAGGTATCTAAGAACCAATTTCGTTTTCGGTATCCAGGAGACGGGCTCGTCATGACGTAATGCCAAACTTGCTCACCCACCGTGATGGCTGATTGGCTATGGCGTTGGGTTGCTAATAAGTACGAGGTCGAGGGTTAATTCCCGGAATCGAGGTCCACATTTCGATGGGGGCGAAATGCGAAAACGTTCGTGTACCCTGCAGTGGGTGCACGTTAAAAAAACCGAGATGGTCCAGTTAATTAGGAGTCTCCCACTACAGCGTGCCCCATAATCCGATCGGGGTTAAAAAGCCAACATTAAATTATTTAAACAAATTTGTTCACTCTGTTCCAGCAATCCTGCTGCCGCCACACGCAGGCGCACCCAGAAGAAACGCCCGTGGATGAATCTTGTCGCTGCATGACGTATGCAAATTTTGCTCTATGTCATTACGTCACGATAATCTCGATGAAGCTAGGACCAACTTTAGTATCAAATTAAAATATGTTATATGTGTTTTACAGCCACAATACTTGCTACTGTCATCTCTTTAAATCATTTTACAGAAACGTGTGATATACAATATACGTATACAACTTCGAAAATATTTGTCAGTATACTTCTTTAAAGATGGTTTGCCCTCGCGGCTAAAGTCAATGTTGGCTTGGTTATACCATCGATCAAGGTTGACATTTAGGCTTGTCGGTTTGTCGTCATGAAGGTTTTTCGATGCAGCGCAACTAGTACAAGGACTCAAAGGAAGAACAAGACGCACGCACTAAGCGCTCCGAGCGATCCTTCTGCAAGAACGCAGCACAGCAAGAACGCCAACGGCTGCAAGAATACAACAACGTCTATCTTCCTAATAAGTGCCTCGTTCACCAAGGCACGCTGAGGTTGGCCTTCGAGGCAAGCGACACAGACTGGAGAACGAAAGCTTGTTATGTCCACTGCCCAAACAGTGCGTGCATGCCAAATTATGTATACCAGCCTGAGCAGCCAACTATGGAAGCAGGTCGTGCATGAAGAACACGACGGTGTGGCCGCTAGCGTATAAACGAGCTAAACTACTATAAATACACATGGCTACAAGTGGCGGTATAACCGTCACTGGGGTAATTCAAACGTACACGCTCAGTGGCAGAGACCCACACAGCAGCAAACGCTGGTTTCGATAGACTTGCTTACATAAAAGAAAAGAAAAGAAATACTTACGCATACATTTTTATAAGCGTGATACAGCGTGGTATACAAGTGATAACGCGGCAGTTCTGCGAGACAACCAGGAAAAGAAATCTCCCAGGAATGGTTCAGTCGACCTTGCGCAACAAAATGAAATGTGATATACGAGATGCGAGAAATTTGGTTATGCGAATTGCGACTGCGCGGAAACATTTGTACACTGGGAGTGCTGCGAAAAAAAATATTTTCATTTTTTTGCAGCCTCCACACTTAGCCTGAAATCGGGTGGTACAGCGCATGTGTGCATGTTGGAACAGTGCCGTGTATTTCTCAATTCCAGTAGCGCACGTCATGCCACGAGGACAAAATTTAAGTATTTTGTAGATGCCGTGATTCGGCAAAATTTTCCTTGAAATGATACAAATGAATATTGCTTGGACAAAGGCTATCGATGAATTTACTCTCCATAAGAGTGAGGAGGAAGCGGACAATAATTGTATTTACGAGCTTGATAAACGGTATCGACGTTTCATCTAACGACGCGCCACTTTTTCAAGTGAGTTTAGTCATAATGTATAGGTATGGTTCGCTCGGATATATATATATATATATATATATATATATATATATAAAGAAAAACAGATAGATTTGGTCACCTTATAGTGATAACGGTTACTCCTTTTTACCTAATAGTAATATATATTTTATTATATTGCAGGAAGAAACGTCATAGGTTTGGAACAACGACAGCGGTGTTATCATAGCTAAATGGAGTAACTGATGTCGGAAAAGACTCGCCATATAGGTTCTCGACGCGCTAAGACATACACATAAACATGCACATAGCAACCTGCAATGGCAAGTTGCTCCCACGACATGCTTAGTCTCGACACACACGTGTATGTTCAGTTTCGAACACGTTCGCATGCGGTCCTTGATGAACAAGCACGTATATGGTACATGACATAGCCTATCACAAATACTCGCAAAAATAAGAGGAAGCAGTTAGCTTCTTCTGATGTTCTCGACAACGCCCATTCGTAAGCGACGTTTTGAGCAGCCAGAAAATATCGTTCTCAAGCAGATGTTGGAAACTTTCCGCCACTGCCAATTATGCTCAGATCGCTTTCTGTGAAAACTGCGCAAGTTTTACACGGCGCTTGTAACGAGTAGGGTAAGCTCTCGTGAAGAGACCGGTATGATAGTGTGCTTTCTCATTACGGGGCTCGGGTGCACTTTTTGTGCCCTGCAGACATTTCGACTTATGAAAAATTTATAGTTTGCCGTTTCGAAACAGCAAAACATGACTCTTAAGTAAGCTTCCGTTGAAACGTGACGTCTATATGACGGCTATTGAGTGTCGTGCCACCGAGTTGTCCCTAGTACATCAGCTCCACCAACCTTTTTTTCCCTGTCTCTCTGCCCGCCAGAAGGTGTGAGCGCAACGAAATTTAAGTATCTTGAATGCAACGCTCACTTGGGCTGCATGGAAGGGGTGTGGCAGCCAAGTTCTAGCTTAGTAACAATGTCACCACAAATTTCATCTCATGATTTTCACCTACCATCATTCCACTTGTTTTTCTTTCCCGCACCTCCATCTTTTCATCATGGGCGCTTGACGACAAGGCTACAGTAGAGGAAAGGAAACTTGCTCGTAACCACCGGCCTCATTTTAATGTCACGTGTTTTTCCATCAGCAGCAGCCATATCTAACAGCGTAAGTCAGACGTCTAATTTGGCCTGGTAAAGTCATAATTCGAAGCTTGCGACCTCGTTCGTCGAAGCCCACAGTGCCACAGTTGTTCTAAATAACGTTATTGTCATAGCCCATCGAGAATTGTCCTGTATGCACGAGCGAATACACCCAGTGCTTCTTATGTATTTATTGATTAAGCCAATCGACCCCTATTTTTTGGACTTCAATTTTATAGCTACTATGCGTTTGGCAATTTCTATAGTCTTATTATATGCATTTTATATACTACTGTGGACCTCATTGCCTTCCCCCTAAAAATTATCGATCTCGCTTTCTTACGTATATATACTTCACATATGTGACGCCCTTCACAAAATAATATCGGGTCAATTGCGCTTGTTTTTTTTTTTTTTTTGTTTTTTTCTTGTTTTTTTTTAAGTCGCAGTTTCGCTAGAAAGGCGGAGCATCAATTGCGATGGCAAATTAATAGACCGCTATACAAAGTAAGGATAGTAGTTTTATCGCCCGTATAAACTTGTAAACATTCGCTTACTAACAAGCATGATGTCACGCGCGCCTAGGTAAACATGAACACATCACACTCGATGACCGCGGAAACTCGCTGTGAAAACGCTGGAGTGAGGAAGCGCGCCAGCAGCAGTGAGCGAATTGACTTTCGTGCTGCCTCTCACTTCAACGCGGACTAAGCGGCGAAAACACAACGCATAATAAGCTATCAGCACTCGCACTCTACCCCTATCGCATATCGCTTTCAAGTTATGGCCAGCCCGGCCATGCCCGGCCGCACCATTCGCAGCAACTGCCGGAGTACGGAGTAGAACGAGTCCGGTGCATCTCAACCACACAAGGCCAACAGAAAATGAACCCAAGGAAAGAATCGAGTAGATTAACTGTTTTCTCATTTCATTTTTCATCATTTTCGTCTGCAGTAGCATGCTGGCGGCATGCCACGCCAGGCAAACCAGCCCAGTCCTCATTTAGAGGCCTCTCTTTGTCTGAACGAAGGCTATTCTATATTCTAAATTTCTAATATCCACGCAACCGTATAACGTTCACCTCCAGTAACTCACTGCAGCGCTTTCTTTACCGCTGCTTGCCGACTTGAGTATGAGCTACCTTGAAGTTCAAAATCAGGCCACTTAGATCAGCTAACTGATCCCGCTTCAACCGCTACTGTTTGGGAAGGAGAAGCGCACACGCTCCCGCTCCTCGTAGAGAAGAAAAACGCCGATAAACGCAAGAGCGCGAGCGTTGTTGTTGCGTGAGAATGCACGACTAGCGTATAATATTCAGTCACCGATGCGACCATCCGTTCGCCAGACAAACAAGGAACCTGCATTGACGTCACCGATGCCGGCTATTACTCGATGCAGGCGCATTTGGAACGACCCTCTGCGGCCGCGCTTCTCCCAACCTCGCGACCTTGCGCGTCAGGGTGGCTGAAGTCGCAAAGCTGGCCGCAGACGCGCACTTACTCCCCGTTAATCGGATGGCAGAGCCGGTGGCCGTTACCGATTACTTTTTTTGCCAAGCCGTCGAACGTGAAACTGGCTTAAGAAACTGTGCACTACCCGCTTGGCACCAGGTTTTTTTTTTGTGGGTCACAAAGAAAAAAAGCTGCAGACTTATGTGACCCTGCAGAATCACAACCCAAGGGAAAAGAAAAGCTCCGCGTGATCTAGGAGACGCTCCGCAGTAGTAAAAGAGCTGCTGAATCGGCGAAAACCACTCAGCGTTATCGCGTTAACCGATGCTCATAAGTATACCCTACCATATACAAAGTATCTCCTTTGTCATAAAGCGAGAAATTATAAAATAAAAAAGAACAGATTGGATCTGCCTTCACAAGATATGCACTAAGAGGCCTCTCTAAGTTGGCATTGCTTCGAGTGGCGTGATTCACGCTCTTGTTGTTTTAATAGGTACCTTTATTTTAATTCAAAAGCGCGCTTCCCCGCAGCGTTTCTTATTCCAGCAACAGTTCATTCAAATAGAGTAGACTGATGGGCTAGTTGGTACGGAATTATGTGCAGTGTAGTGTAGACGGAACACACAAGACGACCGAAAGACGGAACTCACACTGTTGATGAGTTCCGGTAGTAAGCAATATGCTCTGTCTCACCATTTCCGTGCAGTGCAGCATACGCTAAGCGCGTGTCAGCAAATCAGTGACAATAGCCGATTGCGTATTTCAGAGAAGGGAGCAGTGCTCACCCATTGTGCTTTACTAATCTTTCGGCGAACTTAATTCTGTTCTGTTGTCGTCGCGCGGCGGGCGATCAGAGGCGCACAACGGAGGAGCCCCTACTTGTAGTTCTCTTTTCTGGCTGGCTGACGCGACTCGTAGCCTTCTCTGTACTGAACGGAACTTGTTAGATGGAGGATATGGATGGATATATGTGGATGGAGGCCTGAACATAAGTTTCTTTTGGGGGAAGCCATCGATGTCGTCGCTAAGGCAAAGATACGATTTGGAGAGAAGCAAAGTAATAGGCGCGTTCGAATAGCGAGATTTCCTAATCGAATACGATTATTGGAGGAAAAAGAGCTTTGGATTATCGGATCGAATATCGAATATTTTATTATTCATGAACAACACTTCTTTGCGTTATTCGATACGTCTAATACCGTTCACAACTACATTTCCGGTCTACTGAGGAGCTTGTAAATGAGAAACAACTGAAACACGATCGTGCTTGGCGCACCCTGAGAATGACGGTAAGAAAAACGCAGAAACAGCCCATCGCCAGATGCTGGATGTACAAAGTTAATATCAAATACTTGTAGATCATTTTCGAAGGTATACAGACAATGGTTGGATGTTCAAATAATACATTGTTTTACCTAAATCGAGGGAGGCGAGACATTCTTATTGAACGACAGAAATTATTGAGCAGGAGTCGTAACGGCATGTGTCCGCTAAGCAACTGCAGAAAGCCGCGGTTCGAAGAAATCGCGGCACCCCTGCAGCAGAATTCATTCGGTATAGCCACCAACTGCATCTGGCTTTCCCCTGTGGTCTCCGACAAGTGTCTGCTGTCCCTTGTAATCGAACTGGAAAGCGAATATTCGGCAACTTCGAATAGTGAATTCTCGATTTGAATGCGTATCGGATGTCAAACACTATTCGATTCGTAATCGCAAGTTCGAATACTAGCACACCCAGATGTCTGTTGACCTCTGATCGCTCTACTAGTTCAACTTCGACGCTGTGTCGGTGCGTTTCGGCCGCGTAAGCATCGCTTGGCGTCCCTCTCATTGGTTCGTTCCCATCACACAAAGGTTGAAAGCGCGCGCTGCACTGTTTCGCTTTGGTTAGAAGCTTTGTTCTCTCGGTTACGCAAGACTGTGCAGATCAATTGTTTGTTCCTAATCTGTAGTTGTTTTCTTCTTATTCGCCGCGTTCGCTTTTCAAAGCGCCGAGCCACAGGCGATGCGATTATTGCCCGCATCGCGTGCGAAAACAATGAAACTGCGCCTTCGTGTCCAAGTGACCTCTGACGTCCGTTGGCGGTCTCACTTCCGGGTGCGGCATCTCGGCAAGCGGCGGCAGTATAACGCCGCCGGCTCCAGGCGACCACTTCCCTCCCGATTCTTTTCCTTTGTCCTATTTTGGCTTTCTTCAAATGACAGATTTTAAGTCGTGATGCAATAAACCTCTTGCTTATCTTCATCGTTAGACTAGTAGTCTTTGTAGTAGTTGTAAGAGATGGTGTAGCAGTAGTTGATGATGGTGGTAGTAGTAGTAGTAGTAGTAGTAGTAGTAGTAGTAGTAGTAGTAGTAGTAGTAGTAGTAGTAGTAGTAGTAGTAGTAGTAGTAGTAGTAGTAGTAGTAGTAGTAGTAGTAGTAGTAGTAGTAATTAGTGAGATGAGGAAAATGAATACGGAAGGCCGGTGTCGAAATGCATCTGAGCCCTTTTCCTAAACAGATCTGTCGCACAGTCAGCCCAAGAAGCCCCGGATTCGCCACAGGTGATGATAAAGAATAGCAGTAAATTTTTCATTGAAGAATCTGTAGAAATCAGTAGATTGCTTACGCTGGCAAAAGAGGATTTTTAAACGAAGTTTTTGCCGGCACAGATATAGTGTTTATTCTTAGGACTACAATGTGTCACCTGCGAAGCAGGTCACACATTGTAGACAATACACAATACAATGACCTCCAAAATTTTTGAAGCGGTGCATCGTGTGAAAATAAAAAAAAATAAAAAAAAATCACGGTGCGCAGAAAATCTCGAACACCGTAACTAACAAAAAGGCACTTTGCTCCAACATTCAAACCAGTTTTGGAAATGCCTCTGGTGACATCTGGTACCATAACTCTGAAGTGCTCATTGTGTTTTCAACTATGCTTAAGCTCCAAAATGAAAAATAAAGACACATGTCGCTCGGTGCTGGTGCACACTACAATCGGCGTCGCTGTTTGACAAACACAATGAATAATTCACACATGCCTGAAAAACACAGCTATTTGAACTGAACGCAATCAATAATTATTGTTTTGTCGGCAAGCTTTGGCGGCAGACATGCGAATGAAAGTTTCCCGAGATCGCAGGCAAAACACCGCGGCGCGGCGTTTCCGTAGGCGCCTACATCGCTATAGTTGTCTGCTAGAGCAAAGCAACCGCAACTTGTTGATTATTCCACGATTGGACACCACCACTGCATGTTTTCATACTATCTCTTCACCACTGATACCACGATTCCGTCATCCCATTTCAGCATATCATCGTTCACTCTGTCTATTAACGATGTTCCTTGCGCCGATGCCGTTGTTCGTTATTGCGATTGTTTAGGCTTAGTACGGATGAGCCAAGTGCCAGTGGGAAGAACCGCGCGATGCAGAAAGACCAGTCCCTGTGTGTCGCACGGACTGCCGCAGGAAGTAGGCTATCTCGCGAAAGAAAAAAAAAATCATGTCCTTGCTGTCTACAAGGAGTCACGCGCGCGGTGAAGTCGGAACGCGGAACGCGGGATTCACGTTGCCCCTGTTTTATTTTATTTCTTCCTTTCCTTCCTTCCCTCAGGGTCTCGCGTCGGTGGGTGCTTCCGTCGTTTACGAGCGCTCGGCGCCCGGGTATACAACACCCCGCAAAGTTCAGGGCCGGCGCTAAGATCGGCGCTCGGGCGCCGATAGGTTAGTCGTTTTAAATTCTGCCCTACTTAGGCTCTTGCCAAGTGGTCCACTGGTCGTAGAGCGATTGGGCGCATTTCTCGGCCTCGTCGATACCCTCCGTGATACGTCCGGTACGTAAAAATGAAAAATGCATTCCCTTAGCATCCGGCGACTCGAGAGCCGGCGTCGACCGTTGCCTCGTTTAAAACAAGAGGTCAAGAGAAACGCTTGTTCAAGAACATTTTCGACGCTTCCAGGTTAGTCGGGGCGGAAACGGGAGTTAATTGAAAACGAATGCAGGAGAAGAAATGAATCTGTGTGCCGGGGTCGCCATTTTAGCGCCCCGTTCACGTATTCAGTGGAGGGGAGATATCCCGGGAGAGTATTTACAAAGTGGATCGCGATCATCTCCTGCAGTCGCCCTTCTCTCTATTTCTTATTTACCTCCTCTCTCTCTCAGTGGCAGTTTTCTAGATGCTTCCGAGATACTCCCAGCGGTAAGCAGAAGGGAAAAAAACCGACCGATAGGCATCGGGGACTAGCGCTAGTTTCACACTCACCCTGTTCGCGCGAACCTGCCGAGCATCTTCATGATCTTCTCCGAGAGCAGTTTCTCCTCGTCGCTCTTGCTCATGTCGTTCATCGAGCCGAGCATGTAGAGCATGTCCTCGCCGTACGTCGGCCCGAACAGCTGCGAGCCGAACGACGACTCTTGCGCCAGCATGAAGTAGTAGACGTTGGCGCCGCGCCGCGCCAGGTCCTCGCCGAATTCGTTTCCGGGACAGAGGGTGACGCCGTCCCCGATGGCGCGGCCGCCGGCCTTGAGCGCGTCGCTCGGGCTCTCGTCAGTGTCGTTGAGATAGTAGCTCATGATGGGAGCCGCGTTACGCTTGTACATCATGCCGAAGAAGAGTCCCACCACGTAGCGCACGTCGCCCATCGTGATGTCGTCCGGTGGGGCGCCGTCGAAGTAGCCGCCGTAGTACACGAGCGCCGCGGCTTCTTCCTCGGTCAGGCCCATCAGCACATCGGTGCCCTTAAAGCTTCTGGCGTCCGCCATCATCTCCTGCGGGCTCTTGGGCAGGAACTCAGTCGCCGAACACGGGATACAGCGATATGCGGCCGCGGCTGAACTCGTACTCGGCGCTGTTGGCGATATCGTGGGCATCCTTGGTCTTGAGGCACTGCATCACGCCACCGGGGTTGCGCCTCAGGTCCTGCTCGCTGTCCAGGCACCCCAGCTTGCGCGTCACGGTTAGCGCCCGGTTGTACGCCATGTCCGGTTTGTTGAGCGGATTACTCGTGTAAGGGTTGCCACCCAACAGTACAGCTCGCTTGAACAGGCTGCGGCTCTTGGGCGACAGCATGTGGTAGCCGACGCTCTGTGCCCCGGCATCGTGGCCCATCAGGGTGATGCTGTCCGGGTCCCCGCCGAAGAACTCGACAGTTGTCCCGCACCCAGTTCATGGCGAGCCGCTGGTCGAAGAGGCCCAGGTTCGCGGGCAAGTCCTTGCTGCGGCCGTACATGAAGCCCAAGCCGTTCAGGCGGTAGTTGAAGGACACGGCGACCACGTCTGCGACGGCTGCCAGGTGCGACATGTCGGCCGTAGCCCGCTCGGAGCCGCCATGCGTGAAGGCACCGCCGTGAATGAACACGACGACGGGGAGGCGCGAGCACTTGGCGTCCTCGCGGCACGTCTCCGGTGCCCACACGTTGAGGAAGAGGCAGTCCTCGTTGAGGCTCAGGTCGTAGTTGTTCCAGCGCTCGTCGGCGTAGAAGTACGTCTGCGGGCACGAGGGTGGCTTGATCGTGGCGTTGTAGATGCCAGAGCCCCAGTCGTAGTGGGGCACGGGCTTCTTGAAGCGCAAGTCGCCCACCGGCGCCATGGCGTAAGGAATGCCATAGAACTCGTTCACACTCTGGTCGTTCACAGTCTGCCGTGTGCCGCGGGTACAACCTGTCCTAAAGCACACCACCGGCGCGTCGGAGAAGATGTCGTTCTCGGAGGGCACGCTCCGACCGTGGGCAACGGCGCTGAGCGCCACTACGACGAAGAACAATGAAGCGAGCATTGCGATGTGACTGCAATAAAAAGAAAAATCGAATAAGTCAGATTTAACTTAATTTACGTCATTTTACACTGCTCTTCCTAGTACTATAATATCTTTTTTTTTATGGTAGTTAAGAGCAACAGAAACCGAACTTGCATCGTGCACTGACGAGATCGTTTTGCCATTCGAAAGTTAAGAGTGGGTCTAATTCTTTTATAACGCAAATACTCTTCCATTTTCGAGATAAGGATGCACTGTTTTCTTTGTTTGTTTGTTTTTTATTTTATTATTTCTTTTTTTTTGTACCACAATTACAACATCTTTCGAAAATAGTTTTTGTATCTTCTTACATTTAGGGGGATCCTCATTAGTCATTCATAAAATGATAACGTGCAGTTCTTTACGAGATATTTTAGGCACTCAATACAGCCCCACTATTTGTGGACTGGCTCATATGAAACTACGCTATAAGTAAACCCTCTGCCGTCTTCACACAGTAATCTTTGCCAGTAAAGGTTCATCTATTTTTCATGTCGAAAATAATAAGCCATTTGTCACTATAAATCAGCAAGGTGCACAATCTAGCTATCAAAAGCGGAAGATACAGCAGATAACCAGCCGGCATCACCACATAGTTGCATAAGTCATCTGACAAGCATACGGTAAAAATAGGTTGGCATGTCGACGGCGCCGATCCAACGTTGCCTCACGTTTTGTCGGTATTGTTTCTGTCGACAAAATCTTGGAAAAAAACTTGTTTCTACAAATGCATGTATTTTCAACTTAGATATGCGAATCTGTTATAACATTGCACTAACTTCGTTTATTAGGAGTTAATGGATCATTGCCATTTGGCCGAAATTAACAAAATCAGCCACGTGAACGGGAATGACGGACGACCACAAAAGGAGACCGCCTCTCTCGGATAACAAAAAAAAAAAACTTACCGTCGTAGAAAATATGAAATCACAATCACACCAGAGAACGGCGAAGCCGTTGCTACAGGAGGCGGTCTCCTCGGATGTCGATTTTCAAAAGCCGCTACGGAGAAAAATTTTACGCTAGATCACGCTCTGCCAAGTCGATGCCAGTACTCCAGTAATGCCAAAAACGGAACGACAACAGCAATAAAACAAGGAACAGTGCGCGGTCCACCGTTTAGCACGGGTCTAGCCGAACTCTCGCCTACGGGGATAAGGCCCAAGCACAGCTTCGAGCTAAGACATCAATGGACGCAATAGTCCCGCAAAGGGGCCGAGAGCGCCTCGGACACCAGGAGCAAAAGTGAACAGGGACAGATGAGCGCTGCCGCGGAGGCGTCTCTCACAAGACTGAGCGAGCAGCGGGAGCGACGGGGACAATGTATAGCGGACGGCACGTGACCCGGCGTATGTATTCACCCACCTCATCAAGTGGCTATCCTGGGCCCGCGGTCAAGATCAGCATCCTTCACACGCCCTCTCCGCGGAAGCTGCCGGGGAGCGTAGTGATTCCCAGTCCACGCGGGGAGCACTTTTTGACGCGCGAGCGTGTTGTGTTGCTCCCCCCCTCTTCCCTCGACCGGGCCTTGAATACGGGTGAAAGGGGTACACGGCCGCTGCAGCCGCCGCTTCGAGGAGAGGTGCAGCCGCTGGGCGAGGAGATGGCCGAAGGGCCGCAGGAGGAACCACCACTCGAGCAAGACTCTCTCTCTCCGCGTGGTTCTCTCTATGCCTCGGGCCGCTTGTTTTGTGCGACGACCGTTGATTACGCGTCGTCCGCCGTGAGGTACGATCACGGGCTGCTGCCGAACATCGTGCGTGAGCGAGGGTTACCTGCGAGCAGCGAGAGTACAGACAGCAGAAGGGGTTGGGCTTATACGTCAAGAAGCCGGCAGCAAGCGATGGGCCGCACCGCAAGCTCCGCGACCCACCGTCCATCCATCCATCCATCCATCCATTGCCGCTACTTGGGCGCCTGGTACGAATCACGTACTGGAGTTTATTACCCTCCCCCACCAAACATGGAGACTATTAAGCGTGGTAGCTGGTTCGGAGCGGCTGGATGGCCGCTTGTAGTATCCGTTTTTCCTCGTGACTGGCGCATAATCGAATTTTACGCTGTCAGCAGCCGAGCGCAGACGCGGGCGCGCGTTTTCTGTGCGCGGCTCGTGGAACGCGCGCGCTCACAATCGACTCTGTTTCTCTCCCGCCTGCATCACGCTTGTAACGTAAGAGTTGCTCAGCTGTCGGCCCTTGTGTGTCCTCACAGCGAAGCCAATTTGGACGCGGTGAAGTTGCGTCGACCACCTGAGTTGCGACGGCAGTTGCTGTCCGAGTGCCGCGCGCCTGGTTCGTTAACGAGAAGGCGAAACACCGTTACGAGCGATCGCGAGCTTTTCTTCAGAAACGCGGCGTACACCCTTGAAGGTTGTATACGCCACTTTCTGTCGTTGTTGAGTCTCGTAGCTCCTGGCTCACCTCTGGTGGTCATCGTTTGCGAGACTGGATGTGCGGTGAACGGTTCGCACTTGAGCTGAGGACGTTGACCTTTGCTCGAAGACTATCAGGAAATAAGGAGTCAATATTTTAAAGCTGATTAACAAGAACAACAAAATGAAGTGCTCAGTGTAAATTTAAAATGCAAACAGGAAATAACTGATCAGAAACTCCTTTTAGCGTATACGTTCATAGAAGTGCGAAGTACCCTGTACCCCGTTTCTAAGCATGGAGTAATCTCAAGTGTACGTTTCGGAGTTTGAATTAAGCCATTGTTACAAATGCCGGTCAACTTGTAACTTGTCAGCTTGTCACCAGAACCGCACTGCAGTTGTTTCGGAATTGTTCGTGCTTGAATTTATGAGTACATTAGGCAGCCCGTGATTCGGCTGAAGCACAGGTACTCTGCGTGGCCTCTCAGCTGCACAAAGTGAAGTGCGCGGAATGTGCGTGTTGTTTGTTCGCCTGATCAAAGCGCCATTCTCTACTTTCTAAGGCTTCCTGTTCGCCATCTACCGTGGCCATTATGACTATGCCCTCTTTTCCTGCCTTTCAATGACAAATATTCTAGAACCGCAACCTCATTTGTCTCAAGTTCACGAAGTCATGCAGATATATTGCTGATGGACATCCCTGTGATGCAATCGTGATGGACATCCCCGTTTCTGAGAGCAGATAACGCTTCCTCGCAGTTTCAATTTCTCTCTCACTCTCTTTCGTTTTTCTTCTTATTCCCTGAACTCCTCCCTCTGCTTAACAGAACTTCTACTTGAGTATGTTGTTGGGATTTACCAAACATAGTTTTGGGCGCTAGAAGGGACATACAAAAGGGTCCATGTGTACGTGCGTGTGTGTGTGTGTGTGTGTGTGTGTGTGTGTGTGTGTGTGTGTGTGTGTGTGTGTGTGTGTGTGTGTGTGTGTGTGTGTGTGTGTGTGCGTGCGTGCGTGCGTGCGTGCGTGTGTGTGTGTGTGTGTGTGTGTGTGTGTGTGTGTGTGTGTGTGTGTGTGCGCGTGCGTGGTGGTCGTGGTGTGTGTGTGTGTGTGTGTGTGTGTGTGTGTGTGTGTGTGTGTGTGTGTGTGTGTGTGTGTGTGTGTGTGTGTGTGTGTGTGTGTGTGTGTGTGTGTGTGTGTGTGTGTGTGTGCGCGCGCTGTGCGTGTGTGTGTGTGTGTGTGTGTGTGTGTGTGTGTGTGTGTGTGTGTGTGTGTGTGTGTGTGTGGTGTGTGTGTGTGTGTGTGTGTGTGTGTGTGTGTGTGTGTGTGTGTGTGTGTGTGTGCGTGTGTGTGTGTGTGTGTGTTCGCAAAGGTAAAGACTCCTATTCCAGAAACGCGCATTGCGTATTTTCAAGGCATTGCAACTTCCAGGCCGCTGCTTTAAGCAGCCAATTCCAACGAACCCTGCATCGAGTAAGTGTCGCAATAGTTCGCACACTTTATTAGGGGAGTAACCGTCCCTGCTGCATTGTGGCTGACCCTCTTTTATTTATCGTCCACTCCATCTTGACAAGGAACAGAATGTTCCAATAGCTGTTAGAATTCTAAGCGGTCATTTGACATGTTTGCCACCTTGACATTACAGCAGAGAAAGTTAACATTCACTCTAATGGCTCATTAAAGTCACATGACTTTAGAAGAGCGTCTGGTACGAGCTGAAAATTATGCTGTGTTCTAAGAACAAGTGAGTCCTCTGTAAACGCATCATCGGCATTCACTCGGCGTCAGCCCCGGTGTCCGAAGAATTGAGGAAGTTGATCGCGAAAAAGGGTCAGGTATCTCGTTGCTGCGCCTGACGCGTCTTAACAAAGAGCTCCGAAAAGTCGAGACAAAGAATATACACGTCCTTCTTCAAGGCCCGCTTTAAAATCACAAAACTCGTGACGTTCGAGAACCCTGCATAATTGATTCTAGGAAGCACGGACCTGTTTTCTTCTTTCTGGTCCCACTAACTGTCCTCCTGGTTGCACCTGCTGCTGACACAACTCGGCCAGCGGGACATGGGAGCTTAGTGGACGCAAGTTGTCGCCCGCACACCGTCTCGTTGTTTCACACCGTTACCGCAGAAAATGAAAAGTGACGGACATTTTAGGTTATTTCATGTATTTACCTTAAGGACCCAGTGGAGGGAGTTATTACATAATGGGAACAAGGGGGACGACGACATATTTAACATACACGAAAATAAAAGCTTGGCAAGACAAGAACAAATATGAGAATGAGCAGCACAAACCAGACGTTTAGAGAGGGAGAAAAAAAATGATTTACTGAAAGGCAGAGAGGTCGGCCTAAGCTTTACCTAGCTTTGGCCTGCTACTTTATACTGAGGAAAAGATATTTAAGTAAATAAAAAAGCCACCAGAACTCAAGAGTTTAAATAAGGACGTAATACCCAGAAAGATAAAACAAAGATAACAAATAAAAAAGGTAGGAATCATCGCTTTCTAAAAATGTTTGTAACACCGGAACGCCGATCGAAAAGAAGATGAATACGGAAGGTGTGAGTTCGGCTCCGAAGCGGCAAGTTGTTCTTTCGTCTGCTTTCATTTCCCTTTAGCTTATAATTTCTACATTTTAATGGAAAGCAGCAAATAAATTCCCTTATATGGTTTCTTTGGCTTCGTTATCTGTTGCCTTCATTTGGTTGTGACTAGCGAAAATCTGGCCCCTTGGTTCCCCTTCTTCTCGTTCATTATCGCGGCTATGTTCGACGGTAATGAGTTCCACTGGGAAAGTGAAACTGCAAGCAAAAATTCAGCTCTTTATTTTTTTTCTTTATTTCCGTGACCGTCTATAGTGTGTCGAACACTGCCGCGTGCGCGGAGCAGCGTGCTTTCTCTTTCTTTTGTGCATTACTGTCTATCCCGTTCTGTCTAGCACAGGGTAGCAAACCGCTCGTGTGTCTGGTTGCTCTTTCTGCCTTTCTTTCTCGTTCTCTCACTCTCTTTTTTGCTTTCACTTATACTCCGCCTCACCAACTTTGTGCAGTTCAGGAGAGGCTAGGGCTCGTTTCAGCCAATAAGTGACAGGAGCCAACTGCGTGTTTTAAATAAGGGAGAACGGCTCGTACATTGTGCGCAATCGATGATTCCGGTGCTGCGAAGGCTAAGGACGCGCTCGCAGTCCGTACATCTCGCAGCTCGATGGAAGTGAACGCAGAAAGCAGAGAACATGCTGCGACCACGGTGAAAGAGTGGTTATCGCGCTGCGCGGAATATAAGCTCCGAACCTAGGTGACACCGCAGTGATTGTAGACGCACAAACTGCGTTTCGCGGTGTTTTCCAAGCGTTAAAGTCATGGTCATGCTCCTTATCGTTTAATCCTCGTGATTCTCTATTCACTTTAGCCACTGCTGATGGCACACATTAAGGGGTCCTGCAGTCAGCTGGACTTGGCACCCCAAATATAGACAACGCTGGATAGTGACAACTGCGAATAGTCACTATTTTATTGCGATAGCAATTATATGGACACTCAAAAGCAGATTTCTGCCGTCGGCGTCGCCGTCGCCGTGAGGTTCCGTATGACGTCAATGGAGATGAAATCGTCGCCGCGCGCCGCCGAACGCTGTATGTGCGAGTGAAAGGGAGCGAGGGACGCGCGCTTTCACGGGGAGTGAACGCACGGCGGAGAACAAACGCGCGTTCTGTGCCGTGCTCCCTTAAGGGCTGCAGAAGTAGGCGTCTCTTTCCTCCTTTACAATCAGCATATATGTAGAGCAAACGCGGCTTCTTCTGACGCACGAAAGCCCGTGGGGGGGGGGGGGGGGGGGGGGGGGGGGGGGGGGGGCAGGGAAGGGAGGCGACGTTTAGCTGCGGCACTAAGTGCCTATTTATATCAGAGGCTCCGGCAACAGTCACCAACGCCGCACGCATTTTGTGCGAACGCGGGCAAAACGCCGACGGCGTCGACAACAGTGCTGTGTGTTGCCGGTGCTGCTGCATGTCCAAGTTTGTACAGCGGATAAAACTACTATCCTTACTCCGTATAGCGCTCTACTAAGTTGCTATCGCAATTGATGCTTCGCCTTTCGGGTGAAACTGCGACAACTTTTTTTTATCTCCCTCTCTCTGGTGGGAGGGGGCAGGGGGGGGGGGGGGGGGGGGGTATCGTATGAAAAGTGTGAAGTTGTGCCATGTATACTTCATTATACATATAAAGGCAATCAATCCCGCTATTTAGTGAAGTGTAGGCAGTATTCTGGCAAGCTCCGAAGCGCGGAAATGTCGAAGACAGACGAACCGAGTGACAAAGTCAGCAAGGCCAGGAAAATAATAAAGTCAGTGTCACCGCTACAGGTCGCATCATCAGCAGTGGTCCTCCTTCCGCTCGACAAATGATTACATCACGGAAAAATGCAGCAGTATGATACGATTTGCAATCCACAATTATACGCTACGTTATAATAATTTTTAGCAGCTGACTGTTAAGTATAAACCGCATGCACGCAATCTTGCGCGCGACAGCGACAAGCGACGCGATGGAGATGGCTGTCGCGTTCGCTCGTCGCCTACAAGTCGTACCGCACGCGAGCGACGACTTGGTTTGAGCGACGTCTCCCCGTTGTTGCCGGTATCAGGGCAGCAAATACGCGCCGAAACTGGCAAGACGCGTGCTTTATTAATTTAAGTTGATGTGTTTTACTGTAAATAGCAGCATAAAATATTTCTGAAGGTCCTGCAGTAGGTTCTTATCCTTGCACGTATAAAAATTTTGGCGTTTGCTCGTGCCGTGCGACAATCAGTAATACTTGACTGATTTACATCCAGTTCCGGCTCCGCGCTATTGGTATAGTGCCTATACTATTGGCTAGTCGCTCATAGCACTTCCGGGCGACGAGCGACGAATTCCAGATTTCCAGAACAGAGCGACGGCCCGTTTCGTCGCTCGAAGCCGTCGCTCGTCGCCGTCGCGCACAAAATCGCTCTCGTGCGGTTTGGGCTTTAAGCAAACGAACAAGCGAATGCATTGGAGCAGCTTTGATTGATTCACAGGGTTTAAATTTCCGCAGTAACCTAGAGATTGACAAAGAATCGAACGCGCGTCCGCGATAGCAATAGAGCTGTAGAGCGCCGCAGCCAGCGAGCCACAGCAGCGGACTAATTTGAAGCAACATTCAAACGGCCTTTGCAGCAGCCTTTTAGCCTGTCATCGATTAATAACGCGAGAGCTTCATTAATAACAGCGAATGCTATATATGTTCTGGTATGTGAGATCGTTTGTACTATACGGTCCAGCCTATAGTGGTCGAGCCGAAGAATCAGCAAGCGTCGTTTGCAACGCAAACTCGGTCAACGGTGGCGATTGGCTGCGGTGAAAGGGAGGTGTGCTGGGGGCTCGCCGCCGAGTTTCGCGCCGGGCAAGGCATTAGGCGCGTTGTGGTGCGGACGCAGAACGACGACGCCGTTCTTTGACCTCACGCGACCTTTCCACAGGCGCGACGCGAGCTCGGTGACGCTGCTTTCACAATGAGATATACGGCTTGACTCTCGCCGTATACTGTCAAGCGCTAATGGCTCCAGCTGTGTGAAGGTCCGCGGCGCGCACCCGTTTGAATCATAATGCATACCCGGCCTTACACACACGCGCGCGTGCCCGCATGTTGCCGCTGCCTCGACCGACCGGATCGGTTGCGTGCTCTAGTACCGTTAGCGTCAGCGGCTCGAGAAGCGTGTGAGTGTATGAGCTCGCCCGCTCGCTAGCGTTCTTAGCGCGAACGCCTAACAATAACGCCCCGCGAGGCACCCGCATACTCGGTAGTTCTTGTTGGAGCTGAGCTTGACCCTAATGAGAAGCGGCAAACGGCTCGAAAACAAACGGCCCCTTACGTAAATGCGTGTAAACCTGGTGCCTGCATCATTCTCACTTATTTCATTCTCACTTTGTTAGAAAAGCCCTTCGGTGGACGATTACGAGAAATCTTCCTCCGGGTCCAACTGTTATCTGTGGATTGTACGCTACGGGGTGCTGTCCCGCCCATAATTATAGTGAACATAACGCGAAATCAGAGCAAGGTCTTGGAGAAACGTGCGAGACACTACATGACAAGCTGAGATCTCTTTCTCTGCATAAAGAGGACATGGACACTTACGGTATTGCAGGCATGCGTGTAATGCCTATAATTCCTTCTCTCGCTCGAAGTCTCGCGGAGCCGTGCTTCTTTTCTTTAAGACTCAAGTCAGTTGGTGAACACAATTTTTGTCTTCAATCTGTTTTAACTGAACCCGTCTTCCAAACTAAAGTGCTGGCTGCGTCAGTGCGGGTCAGAAACTTAAACGCTCATGTCTGGCTTCCGCTATTTGCCCGCGTGCTCAAACTTTTGCACTAAATGTACCAGATCTAAACAGATCTAAACCTTGACAATTTCTTAATCGAATTAAGCAGGTGGCAGTCTTCGGTGATTTGCTAAAATACAGAGAAAAAACCCTCGATACAAATATTACTAGATGTAAACAGAATTCAATTCAAGCCGACCAGTTGAATTCATATATTTTGAGATAATATTCCGGCTTCCGGTTTCAACCTGCACAGAAGAAGGGCCGCAGCAACCTGCATGCCAAAATGATCTTTTTTTTATTATTCACACACACAGGTACAAATTAATCTGACTATATATTTCCTTTATTACGTAAGTTGATGGATTTCATTCAGTACGGCTGGCAGGCGAAGGGTTTTAGCAAAGAAAAACGGTTCACGTCCGAGTGGGTGACGCTGGACGATCGTGCCAATCGTCGCCATCCCCTCAAAGAATGACACCTGTTTTTGCTTTCTCGGCGACAAGCCTTCCTTAGAGTCCAGCTTTGGGGGCCCGTTTCAACTGTTGGAAAACAACACCATCGCATTGACAACATGAATGCCTCTCGAGAGTAAGGCTTCTTTATTTTAAGCTATCTATCAAGCAGGTGTCTTCTATCTCTATTTTTTTCGCTCTCTTTTTTATTTCTTCTTTTTTTGCGTCTGCAGGAGCCACCTTATTGTCCCCAGTCTTGAAAACGAAGTTCGATACAATTCACTTTTTTTTATTCTCGTATGTTTACCGTGACTTCACAAGGCTTGTCACAATGATGCTCGTATTTGTGACGTTAAGCTTTAGTCTAGCTTTGGCGCACTTCTTTAATTATGTCAAGAGGCTTCGAAAATCATCCGCAATTTTACACCATGAAAGCTGTTTTTGTTTGTGCACTTGAGGTTATGTTCATTCTTGCTAATCTATCCCCATCAGTCCGGCCCAAAATTTTCAGTTACATACTTTGCATAATGTTTGTTAACTGTTTTAAAAATGATCACGGTACTAATACCAACCTTTTAGTGCCTTCCAATTTGCGAGTACCAAGACGTATTTGCCCTCCCATTTCTTGGATTGGCCAGTACAGAAGCAGATCTGATTCGTCGAGAGCGACGATGGACAAACAAAGCGTGTGTATACATACTCGTGCTACCAATGTCCACAAATGCAGCGGCAGAGCCATACAATGCTCTGAAAGCAGGTTTGTAGCTGTAAATAGCGAAAGGTTCACATACCTGATAAAAGCGATAAACAGTGTTATATAGGTGTATACTAGCATGCGCAGCGATACAGCGAGAATACTTATCTGCGATTTAGTCGGGCTTCGTAAGTACACGACGTAGGAATAACTTAGTTGTCCGCGCCACCTATGGCGCGAGCAGGCATAGAACTAAACACTGTGTTTGAAACTTTTGTCTCGTGCATATTGACTGTAAATGCTTCCTTACCCTGCTGCTTCTGACGGCCCTATGAGAACGCACTGCGCTCAGTCTCCGATGGTTGTGTCCGCGTGTAGAAAAAAAACTCTCATTGGCCGTATGTTGTATGTGCGAGTGAAAGCGCGCGAGAGAGAGACGCGCGCTTTCACGGGGAGCGAACGCACGGCGGAGAGCAAACGCGACATTTTCCGTCGCGCAACAGACCGTGGGAAGACGGGAGGGAGGGAGGGGAGGCGACGTTTAGCTGCGACACCAAAAGCGTATCTTGCGACCGGGCGCAAGGGGAACTGGCGACTCAATCATAATCTGAGAAGATATTACATAAAAGGCATGCGCTTTGGACAATGTAGCAGCACCAGCAACGCGCAGAACTGTTGTCGACGGCGGCGGCGTTTTGCCCGCGTTCGCACCGAACGCGCGTGGCGTTGGTGACGTGTTTATGAACAACGTGCCAACCTTTGCCGTACACCCTATGGTTGTGTACCTTAGCGGCCATAGGGCCATGGTACCTGTGGTCACAAAAAAAAATGAAAACCACTGGATCATATATATTTCTCGTTCTCCCCCATCCCCCTTTTTCGCTACATTGAAAATTAACTCACCATCTTACTCGGCAATCGTTTCTAGTAATGCATGGACATTCGTGTGCATTTTTTCCTTTGTATGGTCCTATGAACAAGACAACTTTTGGCTCCTATTAAGACATGTTCACCATGACGCACGAAAGAAAAAAAAATGCGCGGATTCGTGGTCAAGTTAATTCCAGCACAGCCGCCATCTAACTACACAAGCTTCAACCTATCCCTGGGAGTAACGTACCTTACATGAGCTACAAGCTGTCACTCGAGTGTCGCGATAAGTAAAGAGTCAACAACAGTATATCACTACTATACAAAAGCAGTACTTTTCGCAATATATAAACCAGAATTTTCAGCGCTTCTCTAGTAGCTGTGCTGCTATCTAACCACGAATTTGCGCATTTTTTTTCTTTTCGTGTGCCTTTTGGCGATGTCTGAACAGGAGCAAAAGTTCGTCTTGCGCCAAGCCATTCCCGCAGTCCCCGGCAACAAAAACATGGCTGCCAACGGCAGCCGCCATCTTTTGTTTGGATGTGCAGGGAATGGCGAAAAACGAACGAAAGAGCAACCGGGATAATACATGGTATGTTTAGATCATGCTTCCCGCCAGTATTAACTCACCATGGCGTTGTCGTCAGCTGCCCCCGTCACCAAACCCACAGCACAGTGTGAGCTGTGGGTTTGGCAACGTGTGTGGAGAATAAATGCACTTGCTCTATACGGGTGTGCGTGAGTAAATTATTCTGGTCTATATCCACGCAGGTGCAAAATTCGCAGACAGACTAGCGTGGAAAAGATAAGGAGTGGCTCGTGGAACGTTCCCAGGAGGATGTTTATCGAGTCCACAAGAATTCTGCTCAAGGGAACAGCGTGTGTTATGAGTGAAAAGGTCATAAATTTCGTCTCGGGCCACGACTCAAGGTGAAAAATGTTGCTAACTAACACTTCCTCAAGCCACGAGGTCTACCCAGCCGTAAACATCACTTAGCCGAGTTCGCGAATGTCAAGGTTCCAGCCCTGTCACGGTTAAGACAGGCACAACGCCCACGACAGCGGCGCCTACCTACGGCTCGTTGCGTCCTTTTACGGCGCACACGTCTCGAGCTGTCGCTGTCACGCCGCCATTGTGTATTAGAAGCCGTGTCAACACTTCACACTGGATTGCGTGGGCAGGCCACCAGGAGCAGCCTGTGTATACCACTTACGAAGCGTCAACGTGAGAAACATTCGACGTTGCCCAATTCCAGATTTTCAATTTGCCATTGCGCAACAGGGTGAAGAATAGAACGTCGAAAAGTTGAGCAAGTTGGTGAGGTTTCATGTTACAGAAAGGCAAGCGAGGTAACACGGACTCAAGTAGGAACGAAAAGGACTGTGTTTGTATTGTCCTTTCGTTCCGTGTTTGCACGTCTATCCTTTCGGTAGCATGAAGGGTGAAGAACTTCGTGGGAGTTGGAAAGTTAGAACAGGCTCTGTTCAGAGCTAGGCTTAGCCCAGAACAGCTGGAAATCTATTACGCCACTTGAAATGTACACTGTCAGAGATCGAGCAAACATTCATCAACGCGTGCAAACAGGGCTTCTTCTTACACGACCTTGACCTTATCAACGTGCAATTGCAAGAGTGTATCCCCCGCTACAAAGATATTTTAAGACGGCTAAAGGAGCAATGAACGGACGCGACGCATCCTATGCGGTAGGCCACGTATGGAAACACCATTCAGGTGCAGGCATGTAATTGCACTAAATAGTGCAGATCCAGGCTCCACAAACGGAACGATCGGCTTGATACTTAATATCCTCGAAAAGTATCGTGACTGATGACTAGGTCAGTCAATATACGACTATGGGAACACAGAGGATCGAAGTAGCGAAGAAGTGCTTTTTGGAGCTTGTAATTTCGACTTATTACAGACCATCATCAGGAAGCCATTACAATCACTCCTATCACACAGTTGCGTGCTGCTGCGACGATGTTATCATTTGAACATTCATCTAATAAACTTCAGAAAACTCCTCGCCTAGGGCTCACTAAATATACTGCAATAAGCAGTAGTCATTAGACAAAAATCACAGCTTCTACCGCTGTCTATGAGACAGTGGTTACAGCAGCATAGCTGATTTGCGGTGCATATATTGCGATGATGCAATGAACTGCATTGTAGCGACGTGCCATGAAATGTCCCCAAATTACGCCTGCGTTCGAACATTTCACAAAACTGAAGCAAGAAAAAGAAAGCACACTGCGTACCTGAATTCAAAATAAAGTATTGAATTCCGGTGAAGAAGGAACAGAAAATGATTGTTAAGTTCACTATGGCTACACCTGTGCACGTGTCTACAGTGCAGGTCAGCGTTTTACACACGCTCGAAATCTTCTCGTGAACTGGCGACACTCACCGCAAACATTCCTCCGCACCTAAACCATCCTTCTCTTTACCACTTGCTCCTTCGAATGTTCCGCAACCGGCAGCAACTCGTGAGAGAGTAACCTGACCATGGAGGTTCATCGACTCTTTTATTTATTTATTTTTATTTTTTTTCGTCGTTTATTTTTTATTTCATTTTATTTTTTTACCAAGAAGTGTTCTTCTTCGTGGACTGACCGAATCCGAAGGAGAAAAACTGGTTCAAGTACGACCACTTCGCAGGTGTTCTGTTTATCGTTTGCCGCCCGCCTCTTTGGCAGTCATTCAGTGTACGCTCTCTATCCAAGGCGGCGGCCCATTTTCAAGGATTATAGCCAGTATTCTAAGAGCGCGACATTTACAATGCAACGCTTAGAGGCGAGCAAGCCGGTAGAAAAAGGTAGGCGACTGTTATGCGTTCGTGACATCATATCGCGGTTCCAAATATAGACGCGCCGGACCGGCAGAGTGAGGCCTGCTTAAGATGTAACGTCTTTTTGCCGATGAAGCGGTGGTAATTCGGAGACCTGTTTTAGCTGCGGATGTTGCCTTGGGTTGTAAATTTATATTCGTTTTGATTTGTCCTTAGTGTTTCGTCTGTGGAGACTAGAATCAATCAAAATTAACTTGAGTGGCTGTCTGCGTTTCAGACTGTTGCTATGGTCTCTCAACAGTGTTAAATAGCAAGAGGTGACTTGTTGTCGCGACCATGACAGCGCATTAAATCGCCTAGATTTCTTTTCTCAGTGCTTTTAACGCAATATGTCATGTGCTCTGACATATGTGGAAGCAGTAACCGCTGTTCATGTAGTATTGGAGAAACGAGAGCACCGTGTCTCACGTACATGATAACTATTTCAGGCTGTGACAGGCATTATGCCGTTAAACACATAGCAGCTGCCGGAAAAGAAATTGACAAATACGTAGGTTCAGATGCAAAAGAGAGATAAATAAATGAGATGAAAAGGCGTGGAGGTTAACCGCGAGACAAACGTTCACTTTGCTTCTCTGCACTGAGTGAGGGGGAAGGAGAGAAAAAGTGTGTTCGAGGCATTATGGTTGCAAGAATATGTACAAAAGAAATAAAGACTTGAGACTTATACAGACCACTGAAAATGCATTGAGGAAGAGGAGGAGTGTTGTATACTCTAGGCTGACCCAGTCTTGCCTACAACTGCCCCGCCCGAGTGCTCCTTATCAAGTGCTGGAGGGTCTGACTCTTAAGCCCGTCACACTACATCTGGTAACGCAAGGGCAATGACTGCAACGACGCGTTCGACGTGCTCTCTGCACAGCGAAGTGTTCTCTGCATATGCGCAGCGTTTTTCGACGGACTTTATGGAAGTACGTAGAGGCCAAGAGGCTGAAAACACAATGTGGCGATAGAAAATAAATAAATAAACACTAATACTTATGTATTGGTTAATTAATAATTTAATTAATTAGACAAGCGATTCGGGGTGAGAGTGAGGCGGAGTGGCGCCGCGTAGTGGCTGTCCTAGTCGTGTCAATTTCGTGTGCGAAGCGGCGCAACTTCGCCTTTTGAAGCTACAACGGTTTGTCTTCACTGTGTAGTGGTGTTTATTGGCAACTTCGGTCAAAAAAAAAGTTTTTCTAGAACCCCAGCTTCGACAAAATTTCCCCAATTTTAGCTGTCCTAGAGCTGTACTTTAAAACAATTTGCGCGTATACATTGTACGAACTTACTTAAAGCACGTGGCAGACATACCAAAATGATGGTTTTGGTCAACTTTCAGCCCTGCTTTTCGCTATGAGGTGGTCCATGTCAAGTTATGACACATAGTGCTTTTATCCGCCGCGGTGGCTCAGTCAGCTAAGGCGTTGCGCTGCTGTGCACGAGGTCGGGGGAACGAATCCCGGCCGCGGCGGCCGCATTTCGATGGAGGCGAAAATGCAAAAACGCCCGTGTGCTTGCGTTGTAGTGCACGTTAAAGAACCCCAAGTGGTCAAAATTACAGTGTGCTACTAATCACTATGGTGTGCCTCATAATCAGAACTTGTTTTGGCACGTAAAACCCCAGAAAGAAGAAGAACAGAGTGCTTTTGATAGGCCTGTTTATCGGCCTCCCATTGCCGTAATTATCTCATTCTGATTTCTGTTTTAGGCCTGACAATAATTTCTGAATTAGGCCCCTGTATTATGCTCCCGAAGTTCGGAGTCACTACTTCACAGCCTAACGCAGTGGATTTCGCGCTTCAGGTGGTCGTCACGTGTAGAGTGGGACTGTAACGTGAATATCCTCAGTATCTCAGGGCTCGACTGTTTGGTCCAGTGATAAAAACCGTTATAAAAAAAAAACGTTGGCTACTTGAAACTATCTAGTCGCTGCGTTAACGCCGTGCGACAAAGGCAGCCTCGACAAAGGCATCTCCAGTTATCTAAACGTCGGCCAGCTGGTTCACCCTTATATGCACAGTGCCTAGAATGTCACTCCAGATAACATGAACGCGTAAGATGCGAACTAGTAGATTTCATTCGATTCTTACTGTCCACCTGTCGTATAGCTCTAGAAGGCAATCGAAGGATCGATAGGATATATAGGTTCCCTGCCAAGCGAAATTTTTCGCATCGTGGTATACTTACCTGTGGCACATAGAGTCACACGCATCTTAAAAATATGTGCTTGTACTTTTTTGACCAAACTTGCGTGACGTCAGCACTTCTTCCTGAATTATTGGTGCTGAGGTGCACGGCTTCTGGAACGTTCTCAAACAATTTTTTTCTCTCTCTCTTTCACGCGCCGGAATGCTCGCTTCGGTGCCAAGTCGGCGCTCCAAGCTCACGATCTTTAGAAAGCGTCGTGGTCGCAAGAGGACGATGTAAAGTGTTACGCAATGAAAATGCATCGTGCCATGTAGCTGCCTCAGAGGCAAACGCGGAGGTCCATAAAATAAAATAGCGCTTGATCTATGGTGTTTTCGTGCCGCAATTTAGTTGTTTTTGGCGACCAAACCGCCAGTTGTAACTACACATGGAGTTACCGCAAACAAGCGCGTGGAACACAGAAATGCAGCTGCAGACTTCAAGTAAACACAAAGGCGTCACAAAAAGCCGCAACATAAAAAAGCAAAAGGAAAGAAACAAATAGGCTACTTAATTCAGCGAGCGAAGGTTTAGCCACTCGTGTAGGAACCTTTTCATTTTCTTTTGTTTTTATCGTTACTTCACCTGCCGCAATGGCTCGGTGGCCATGGCATTTCGCTGCCGAGCCCGAGGTCGTGGGTTCGTTTCCCGACAGCGGCGTTTGCATTCCGACTGGAGGTGGAATGAAAAAAAAAAAAAAAACGCGTGTGTAACCATGCTTTCTTTGCACATCGAAGAGCTCCAGACGCATGCAGCACTCCACTACGGCCTCCCTCATAGCCCACCGTGAAACTTCAGAACATAGATCACCACAATTTAATTTAATCAATTCATCATTCAATCGCTAACATTTGCGGAGTTTAATAACGAGGGGTTTACGCCAGCCTACTATTTCCCGGAGGAACTATTTATTGAGGACGCGAATAATTATCGCCTTAAGTATTGGAGATATAAGTGCTACAAGCCAAATTTTGTGTCGGTGTGTATACGTTTCTTACCCACAGGAGGCGACCACCGTGGCCCGCGCCAAAATCTGCAAGATCTCTAAGTTGAAATGAAACTCACCGAAATTAAAGACGTAATATTTGAATTTAAACGCAAGGTCATGTCGCCGCCAGGGCACGACCTCGCTTGCAAAGGCAATCAGCATGCGCTTGTTCTTCAATGCTCCTTATGTGCCAGAACTCGACATCGCGACCTGCCTACACCGTTGCCGTCTATGTTTCCAGCAGCACCCTGCCTCATTTGATTTAGTTTTCGGTTCAAGGACCGAGCTGTTCCTCGCATACTACCGCACCACTTCAATGTCTTTCAGCAGTTTTCGAAGCATTTACCTTCTGGCGCATCGCTTTATCTCTTTTCATCTGTTGGCTTGTCCAAATATACGGCCTGTTATGAAGTCTCGATGCGTGGGCATGGTATGCCGGGGTGTCTTGGGCGTCTCGGGTGCAATCTCGGGTGCTTACTTCTGATTTTTTTTTATGTTTGTTGTCTGCATAATTTGTGAGCATCGCTTTCGGCGAAGACGCGTCAGAAACATCCGCAGCCCACGCCCGTAGCGCAAGCGCGGCTTTGAGGCAACCGCCGCGCCGCGGATGTCAAAAGGGTCAATGTCTTGTCATGTTTGTGTAAGGAGTGGTGGCTCCTCGAACCCGTCTCTTCAACTGAACAAAGACATATTCCCAAGTGCATGCATTCACCAGACTACTTAGGTAGTAACCCAATATTTGACCAGGTTAGCCGCGCACAAAACGGCCACCGAAAGGATGTGTCTTCCGATCCTTTATTTCATTTTCTTCCTTCCTTTCTTTGTCTGTGTTCTTTCTTTCTTTCTTTCTTTCTTTCTTTCTTTCTTTCTTTCTTTCTTTCTTTCTTTCTCTTCTTTCTTTCTTTCTCTTCTTTCTTTCCTTTCTTCCTTTCACGTTACTTACGCCTATGTCTAATAGTATGTCAGCGCCAGCTTCTGTGACTTTTTGCTTGGTTTCACCGATTGGAAGACCAAACCGCGCAATGTACTCTGCAAGCAAACAGCAATTTCCATTCAGGATCTTCGTCTGCTTGTCTACCCGGTCTCCCATACCGGAGCGAACTGCCGGGTTCTCAGAAACAGCAGCACATATTCTGGCTTGGGTCGTTCACGTCGCACTCAACACACCTTTCGAGCCATCAACAGGGCGCTCGCCGCCGGGACACTGACTGGTAGCAAAGCGCTTGCGTTCCTCAGGCTTGCCCTAATACGAATTCTCGAAAAGAATATTTCACTTTCAATATAGGCGCCTATCGCTTGATCCTGGTTTGAACAAGGCTCTCAATCTAAGTTATCGGTGCCTTAAGTGAGTTAAAACACTTTCGCCTCGCAGTCCCGGCTATCCGGGACTGCGAGCCGGCAGTCCAGGCTTTCAGTTTCTCATCTGCGAGTGAGAACGTACAACACATACCGGCATTCTAATACCCTTGCTATTACCGCCTTTGATAAATGTCTTGCACCCCTTCACGACCGACAACTGTCGTCACGCTTCATCTGCAACGCGGGAACTTTCGCGTAGCGCCGTTAATAGGCGCCCCGCCTTCTCTGGTGCTCCGGCCTTCTACACCGCGCAGCTGCCATGATCACATAGCGCCCGACTCGCCGCAGGCCATTCGACCAAGCTGCGTACGAAGTGCAAGTGGGCCGTCAAAAGACGTTCTTAATCCTCCGTGACGTGCAATTACGGGCTGCAACCGCATTTCAAGCTAATCCTGCGTCATTCTTCTTCGTTTTGCTCGTTTGCTTGTTCACCTAAAGCAAAATACCCTATAAGCTGTTCCGAAGAGTGCGCTCAAGGGCCTTCTCCTCTCGAGCGAGACGGCACGGCCTTGACCTTCACCTCTTCGGGTCCAGACGGAGTGACGGCAAACTCGAAAGTGCCAATCAGAACGCACCAGGGGTTGGGCACGAACGACCCCGCTCAGCCGCGTGTTCATTTTCACTGCATATATTCCACTTCACCCGAACAACAATGGTCGATTAAGAAAAGTCTAAGCTCCCAGCTCTGCTAACCCGCTCTCCTGTCTGTAGACAATACCTGTCATCTAAGAGGAAGGTAAGTCATTGCAAACGCACACCCGTCTGGTTGGTCATCTGCAGTTGTGGGTCAGAGAGCCCAGGTGCACCTGACGGCCTACCGCTCTGTTTGTGTTTTTCTTTTCTTATCCAGAATCTTGTCGACACGTGCGGTGACAAACCTGTCTGGTCTTGTGGGGGTCAGTTTTGCTGACGACTCGAATGCCTGATTGGCATCCGATGAAAGCGGTCGCTGAGCGAATGCTCCATGAAATGTATACTGCGGTTTAATCGAAGGTGCTGTGGAGTGGCCATTAAGGTCAGCCGAGCCTTTCTGTCGCGAACAGTAACTATCTTCCGGCGCGTCATGCGGCGGAGATGTATGTGATCGAAAGGCCTAAGCGGCGATTAAGGTGAATGCGTCATTTGCGTCTGCATTGCGGCTGCGTTGCTCGAGCCATTTCGATCTTCGATGAATAATTTGACTATCGCAGCCACCCGAATCATAAACCCAAAGTAGGGTAACGAATGTGATTGTCGGTAAATGTTACGGTTAAGGCTTTTATCTACAATAGCAAAAACATGATGCACTCCAAAGCTCGAGGTACTTACAGTGAGTCGGAGGCGCTTTAGTGAGTTTACTGTGCCGTTGATTGTTCTTTCTATACACCGGCCTCGACCGCTGAGCGTTAATGTTGTTCTGTGTCATGATAGGTTTGTCCGCGGGCCCTGGTTCTGAGCTGAGGCGGCGTTGTTTCAATGTGAGCTACGAGTAGGTTTAGTAGCCCGTTAGAGACCACCTTTTGGTCGAAATTACTGCTTCTCCGCCAACTTCGGCGACCCTGTTATTCCACAGTGCGCACTTAGACTTTCAGAGTTGTCAGTGACGAACATTCGTTTGCGTAGGCCAGATGTCATACGTGTAGTTCACGATATCTCTATATCCTTCTTTCTTCCTCCCTCTCCCCCACCCCCTACTGCAAGGTAGCAAATAGGGGCTGAATTCCCAAAACTTTTTGTTCGTAAGTGCTCGTTGCCATTGGCTAATCGCCTTTTATAATATTATGTATAGCATCATGATTGGGTGAAATCAGCTCTTCCGACCAATTATATAGCGTAAGGGTTTTTTGTGAATATGGCCCTGCATTTTTTTTTTGTTAAACTGTCTCCCTTTCTTCTTTCTTTCATTTCTCTCTCGTGTGTGCGAGGCAAAAGACAAAAAAACATTTTTTGAAGCGCATGCGATATTCTTGATGTTTTTCAGTCACCAACTTCATCACACGGAATTGACACAATTACCAGTGAGTTGGCAAGAATGAATAGGCAAAGTCTGAGTGGTGAATAAGGCATTGAGGTTCTACACCAGACACGCATCGACACAGGCACGCGAAAATGCAAGCGCTGGTTTTACGATACAAATTGCAGTGAGTAACTTTCGACATACAGTTTTAATGTGCAATGAACTGTGATACTTCAATTGCGTACGCCAGCGTATGCATTTGAAATATGTTTGTCTGTTACAACAAGAGAAAGTGAGGGAACGCAAGGAGGTTGACCAGATGATAGTTTCCGGTTTGATACCCTGCCCTGTGATGGGGGGAAATAAAGGTTAGAAAGAAGGCAGAATGAAATATTTATAAAAGGGCGCATTCACACAGGCCGGTGGATCGAAAGACGCGTAGCGCTTGGACGGCCTTTCGATTTGACGTTAAGTCCTGCCCATGCTGTATAACTCTTTCTCATGGCAGAGACCTGTTGTCCATCCGGCTCGGCACGACGGAGAGGGATGATCTCTGTTATAGCAACGTGTTTTTTTTTTTTAGATGCGAAGCAGCTTATGGCCGGGGCTATGTCACTCTCTCCCTCCGCCGTGCGGCGTCCACACCCCTACTGCGCATGCGCATCCTCCTCCCCCTCATCTCCTCTCCTTGTCTCATCTCCTCTCATCTCGGCATTCCTCCTCTCCTCTCCGACGCTCCACTCCTCTCCGGATTGCGCAACGAATGGCAATACCTACCGCTCCACGCGCGATAGTGCGAAACAGCTTAAGTTAGAGGCGCGACGGCAAGCGCCCCAGGCACCGGCAACAGTCACCAACGCCGCGTGCGTTCGGTGCGAACGCGGGAAAATCGCCGACGGCGTCGACAACAGTTCTGCGCGTTGCTGGTGCTGCTGCGTGTACAAGTTTATACAGCTGATAAAACTACCTTGAGTCGACCCCATGGCTGCTTCGCATACTACTCAAGGTTCCCCTACGGGAAGCTGGTGTAATTTTTTTTTTCAATAGCTATGAGCAATTTCACTATATATACAGGGTGTTTCACTTAACTTTAGCTAAACATTAAAATATGCAAATGCTACGCAGCTGGACAGAACCAAGGTAATGTTGCTTGCCGTCGCTTAGAGAAACTCACATTATTTCTTGCATTTCGTTTAATTAGGTCATTAGTCCTAATTAATTAATCAACTTCTCAAATATTATAATTAGATGAAGTGTCAATGAGAAAATTCTAGAGCGAATGAGAAACTCCCGATACAGCTGTCTGTTGCTCAATACGTGCTACATAAAAGTGTTTATTCGAGCGTTAAAGATGCCCGCTATATACACGCAAAGTGCCTCGAACGGCCGGTCGCGCGGCAATTTTGCGTGTATTCGCGGGCTTCTTTCACACTCGGAAAAACACTTATGTAGCACGTATTCAGTAACAGAAAGCTTTATAGGGAGTTTCTCATGTCGCACTACAATTTTCTCATTGGCACTTCTCATGTAATTATTATAACTTAGAAGTTGGTTAATTAATTAAGACTAATTACCTAATTAAGTAGAATGCAAAAAATTATCTGAGTATCTTCAAGAGACGGCAAACAACATTACCTTGCTTCTGTTCAGCTACGTAGCGTTTGCATATTTTTAATGTTTGGCAAAAGTTAAGTGATCGCTCGCAGCTCGGGACCCGAAAGCATAGAACTGCAATCGCTAAGTGCATCCCGTCCTTCCATTGGTGTATCTTTTTCTTTCTTTCACTAGATCCACTTGTTCTGAAGATAAACCGACAACTATTGTGATGCTCCTTTTTTGTGTTTGCCGAAGAATTCAGTGTGCAGTTAGATAACACAAAAAAGGGCTGCCCTCGTATTCGGGCAAGCAGAGCCAAGACAACGGCCCCGCATTAGGTGTTCGTTGTTGTGTCCTCTGTTTTATAAAATCTGTATATATAAAGATAATACGCCCGTCACTGGGCGATAACTCTTACTTTAATGTCGCTTCAAAGTGGTCTCGCGACACTGGAAGGAGCGTCCTTACTCAACCGAACTTGTCTTGCATTTCAGAAACCAGAGGTTCTATCACATTCTAGATTTCGCACTTCGCCCGAAAACGATAGGCCATTGATATTGTATAACAGCTCTGGTGTATCGGCGCATCTGTAATCCAAACAGCCTCGCGTGTAATATTGTCGAAGGTTTTGACTGATAGCCGAAAGAAGTGCGCGGCATTGCTACCCTGCTCGTTTACAAAAAGAAAAACAGACCACCTTTACCCTTTTCTGTAAGGCATACAGACTTCAAGATTCTACGTTTGTTTAATTATGAAGCGCCGACAGGCCGCCAACCCAGTTTTAAATAAGCGTGGTTCCTTGAAGTGGATCCAAAATGCCGTCTGCGACGTGTCCTCGCTTAGAGCCCCCGATTTGTTTTGCTCGTGTCAAACACCTGACCTCCATTTACATAACATGCAAATTTATCTCTCCTCGGTCGGCGAAAGGAGAAGTCGTGCAGACAGCGATTGCTATCAACAGCCGAGAACCGTTATATAATAGGCAGACCTTAGAGCTACATCTCTCCAAGGACACGCACAAGGGTTACCTTATACCACTGCCACCGATATAGCGTTGTTAAGACTGCAATATTATTTTATTCTCGAGCTGACGATGCTAGATCGCGTAACACGACCTCTAGCTTTTACTATCTTCCTCGTCCTCCTGTACACCAGTCTGTGCAGAGAACGGCAATTGCAATCACCTTCGTTCTGATCACCATATGATTACCGAAAGATAAAAAAAGCAGAGAGAAAAGATATGCATTTTGGTTTCACTCGATAGGCGAAACTACGCTTGCAAGCTACGCATGCCGGAAGGTCGTGGAGCGTTAACAGCCTCCGCAGCCAGGTACAAATCCGGTTGGTAATCGCTTGGTTTTCGTCTTAATCTCCTGTTTGATCGTCTCATAAATCACAGGTGTCGGTTATGCATTAACAGACAACAACGGCGCACGACACGGTTCCGTGCGAACGGTTGCTTCCCGAGGTCTCTACGAGTGAGAATGTAGTTAGTCCACTCTCACTGGCCTAGGTGCTGCCTTGTGCTGCGCGCCCCCCTCCTATACTCGTACGTGATTAGTGCTACATCCGGTGACCTTATTATTTAGGCACATCCTATCGCAAGCATGCGTCTTCTCAAGTGGCAGATAAATCATGACCTCCCTTCATCTCTTCCTCCTTCCCCAACCAGTCATCTCACATATTCATACCTTACTTCGCCATTTTGGTCCTGTCGAAGTGCGAATTCACTAGCGCGTAGGGTCGCGTTATTGCGCAAATTTTCTTACTTCAATGTTTTTTTTTTCTATCACCTTTTATTCCCTTTGCCCCTTTCCCCAGTACAGGGTAGCAAGCCGGTATTCACACTGGCTAACCTCCTTGTCTTTCCTTCTTTCTCTCTCTCTCTCTCTCCCCCTTGGTCCTGTCGGTGGAGAATTAATGGTACGGATAAACATCTAAGCTCACAGCTCCTGTTAGATAAGCGAGTCCGACCATACGTGTCAAAAACTCCTCGGCATACATAAAGCGAATAACATAAAGAAAGACGAATTAAGCGTCATGAAGGCTTTCGTTAGCAGGCATATGGCACCTTTGCCTCTGCAAGGTTCGTGCTTTTTCGCGCGTGATATATGTCGGGAGTACGTAGAAGTCTCCTGTTTAGTTAGATATATTAACGCTCTGAAAGGACGTATGCGAATAGCCCACACTACAAAGCAATTTCGTACTTTAATACATTGATGTAGGAAGATTTAGGAGCATGTAAAAGATACCAGCTGCACTTTATCGCATAAAATAAATGCACGAAAGAAATAGATATGTCAATAATTGGTGTACAGCTCACTTATAAGAGCTCACGTGTACAGGTGTCGTGGGACTCGAGCGTACGTGACACACCGTCTACGCCGTAGAAAAGAAACAAAGAAGAAAATGAACCGCAAGATTATGAAAAAAAATTGACATAAGGACAGGTCACACCAGCTGATACGCACATGCAGAATTCAAGTTCAATCGAAACAAGTGTTCCAATGGAACCGCACAATGAAAAGCGCAAATTGTGTACTCAGCAGTTGAATAATTCATGAATCCGCCTCCGTTGCTGTGTGACCATGCTGTCTTCTGCGACTCAGCAGGTCGTCACCGGTTCGATTCCAGGCTGCCGCGGCAATCATATTTTAGCGGACCTTGCAAGCAGAAATGTTCGTGTACTGCGCTATGGGTATTAAAAAATACGAAGTCGTCGTAAATCATTCGGAAGCCCTCCACCATACAGCTGCTGCGTTGTTTTGGCACATTAAACCCCCTGCAACGTTGAAAAAATTATTAAAATAATGCATCGACCAAGTAATGTCGCACATGTCATCACAAGAATGACTGACAGTGTTTGGCAAGCCATGTCTAGAAGAAACTACTTCTTGCTTCGCCCACGCCATCATGTGTGCTCATCAAGGACACTGCTAGCGTAAATTGGAGCACACGCGCCACTGCTGAAGCCTTGGGGTTGTCTCTTGCCGATCTCCGTCTCGGATAGATTCGACGAGCGACGAGCAATAGAGTCGAGCGCCTCCGCCGATAAACTAAGGGCGCGCTCTTAATATTTTTCTTCTTCCGTACGCCTATCACGATTTCATATCGACGTCACGAAACGCGGTTTCCGTTTCCCCGTACTCACTGGATAGCTTCCGCTCAAGGTTCTCTCTCTCACGCGAAATTATCTATTTCGATGTGTCCAAAACACTTAACGGGTCTATATCGCCTGCGTAATTAAGCGTGCCACGCTCGAGGACATCTCGAACAGTTAAAAAATTTTGGCAGGCTCCAAACATGCCGTTGAGCGGGCTCGGAGCAATCACCCCGCAAGCTCCGTTCCCGCGGACCAACCGTTGAGCGCAGCTCGAATTAGCTACGTAGCCGAATTTGGAGGCTCCCTCGAAGGGTCATGTATACGGTGTGTACACGAGGGTCATGTATACTGCGTATACGAGCTAGTCCCGTTTGCCCTTATCTCAATTCTAGGCCACCCTAATCGTTCATCGGCGCAATTGAGTCGGCATGTGTGCTATAGGGCGCCAATGAACAAATGTCAACGCTGCGGGAGATCGTTTGCTTGATGAAGAGCGCACGTTCATAGACACACGCGAAAAAAAGAGGGTTAAGTACGAGCACCATGTCTGCGAATGAATAAGCAGGTATTGCACGCGTTACTTGTAGCACTGTGTCCAGCCTGTCTGACGCGCAGGCAGTGACGGCAGCATGCAGATGGGAAGCTAGCTACACACAATCGAGGAAGAAATACGTACGTGAAAAAAAGAAATGGTGTTCCAGGTCCTCTTTGAAGTCTGTTCTCACGGGGAAAGTTATGTATTTGAAGCAATAAAATGTAATATGAACAAAAATGGTCTAACGTACAGACTAGTACAGATGACGAGCATTTTGTTCTATACCCGCCGCGGTATCCCCAGTGCATTTGGCGTTGCGCTGCTGAGCTCGAGGTTACGGGTTCGATCCCGCGGCCGCTTTTAGATGTTGGCGAAATGAAAAAACGCGCATGTACTTCGATTTCGGCGCATGATAAAGAACCCCAGGTGGTCAAAATTAATGCGGAGTGCCCCATAATCTACGGCATGCCTCATAATCATATCGCAGTTTTGGCATGTAACACAAGGTAATGTATACGCATGGTTGCGAAGGTGCCATAGAGGCCCATTCGTCCTGCATTGGCGGATTGTGGAGGCACGACAATGCCATCTACATTTCGGGGGGCCAACTTCTCGTCGGAAAAAAAAAATCGACATTTGCCGCTCGAGGCTCGTTGCGCCAAGTAGTCCATTGCGCCAGCTCACATCACATCCCTATGACATCGCATATACTGAGCATACAACAACACAAATGAAGCGTAGTAAGTGAGAACATTCGCCACAACATCGCGTCATTATCTAACATGAATACACCCACCTATATTTATAGACCTTATTTTATAACGGCACGCATTACACTGGTGAGCCTTGAGAGTTTTGCATGAATTCAGAGCAATGGGTTCACTCAGATTTTGAACTCTCTCTCCCTTTTTTCTCTTCCCCTTCTCCCTTCTCCCAGCGTAGGGTAGCCAACCGGACTCTTGACTGGTTAACATCCCTGCCTTCCGTATCTCTCTCTCTCTCTCGAAGTGGTATATTCATGTGTCATTAGTACCGACACACATCTGCTATTTCAGTGTTAAGATAAAATCAACATTAAATTGGACTGATTCACAAGAACCACGCTTTATTCTTCACTAACAGAGTACGTGTGCCACCTGTAGTTTTTCTCTGGTACTGAAGACATAGCTAAAACATAATATTTAGCTAAAAGGCAGCTCAAAAATAAAATTAACTGATCAAATCTTGTAAAGTTAACAATCATACATATATATATATATATATATATATATATATATATATATATCGCTACGCATAAGAGAGTTTTGACGACATTACAGTGTTAAATACGGCAATACAATCTCGGCATATCTGAGCACGCATCGCCACGAGCAAACTTCAGAAAGCCTGCACAGTTTCGTATTCATACGTATTCGCGGATGGAAGCAAACAGCCTATGACTTCATATTTTCCTATTCTAATGGAGTTGACTGTACTTTTTCAAATGTTTCCATTGGAGACGTATCGAATGGGTTAATTTTCAACAACTAGTGTTTTGCCCCGCGAGATGAAGTCGCGCTTCAATCGCACGAACATAGTTGATGTCGCTGTTCATTCGCTTGGAACCGTATTTCAGCCTCGCCTTCGTAACACTCAAGAATGTCATTAATTTTCTTAACCTAATTTTGGTCTATTCAATATACCAACCGCTAACTGTGTTCTCGAAGGCACTAAATGGAGACAGGCGCCTGAGCTTGCAACGAGTATCTATGTCGTTGCCACTTCGTTACGGTGTGTGTTGTGAAACGGTGATGCGAACACATCTGCCGTTTCAATTTCATTTCACGTATACGTTTTTATGTCAGATGCCCCACCGCGGACGCTACCTTCCTGCTCTGTCTCGCTGTATTTTGATATGTCTCGTAGAATAGCTATATTGCCAAGTGGACCACCGGCACCTCCTGCCTGAACGTTGTTTTATTGATTCCGATTCTGGCGTGGATTCGATATTCTCCTATTATTCAAGCTGAGTCCATCCGTAATCTTTGGCTCCGATGCGGCAGAAGGCCATATCCGTACGTGGCATGACGTAAGTGGCGTCCCTATGTCGTAAGTTGGATGAGAACTCTCTGACGCCACGTCATGATGGGAAACTTGCCTTGGGAGGTAGTACAAAAAAAAAACGTATATATCTTGTGCTATGATTAAGTGAGCACATTCGAGGTTGCGTTTGCCCATCTTGCGGGGAAGAAAACCCAACTGAAATGCTAAAGCTGCAGCTTGAAACGGTGTGAGCGCAACACAAATGATAACGAAAGGCACAGTTAATAATACGCATAAGTTAGGGGCATTATACTTTTGAAGTATATAACAAAATATGATGTCTTCTTAAAGCGTACTGGGTGCACGCACTAACCACCAATACTCAAATAGAAACCGGTAATATACCTTTTTTTTTTTTTTTTTGGGGGGGGGGGAGCGTACTGTACGCAGATGACGTAGTTTGAAGTTAAGACACTTAGGTGGGCAGTGCTTATTTTTTACTGTTATCAGTCTCTTGCAATAACAGTATTTAGGCGGTCAAGCTTACAGAATCATTTGCAAGATTGTATACCTATAGGCAACACGGCGGTTACATTTGACAGCTATGTGACTGCAAGAGAAAGAGGTAACTTTCCGTTTGGTTCCCTTTAGTTTTCCCTAGTGTTTGCTTGTTGTTTCCCAACTGCTTAACATCCCTGCTTTCTCCCTTTCTTTTTTCCTCCTCCCCCTTAAGCATCTGCATTCGCGTGGACGTTCGGGTGACGTAACTATTTGCAAGAATAAGCGTTAGTAGTCATGATCTTGAGTGATGTAATATGTAAAACAGTCAGTGAAAGAGACTTCGTGCAAAGGACATACCGAATTCACTAGGCTTTTCGTTCGTAAATGCTGTTTGTTCATGGCTCGGCGTGCTTCCAGTAATAATACGCCCAACATGACAGGCCCAAGATAACGATCGGCTGGCGTCGACTCTTACAAACAGTTCTAGATTTAAGTACTCTTTTTGTGGATGTGGGCCCAGGGCCCAAATCCATTAAGCTTTTCATTCGTGAGAACTGCTTATCATTTGCCTGATACTTTCGCTAATAATATGTCCCACGTCATGAATGGCTAGCACCTATTCCTAGATGCAGTTCTTGCGTAAGAACATTTCTGTGTATGAGGTCCCCGATCCCTGTCTGTAAAGCTATTCGAAACGCCAACACAGTCATGGTGTGGTTTTCACAAGTCACTTATATATAAAATGATGATACGCGCTACTTGACATAGCAAAATTATGCAATTGTGACTGTATCACCAAAGGCCAGGAAAAAAAATTCAAAGCCCCTTTCTTAAAGAAAGATGGTTGAACGCGAAGCTTTCGCCCATGCAAACTGACTCAAAGTCAAAGTTCAAAGCCAATGACCACGCAACGAGCCAAAAAAATGCTAAGCGACCCGATGCGATGCATATGTGATTCGGTTGCTTGTTTAAGATTGTATTTTTTGAACGTTCAAGTTTAATGAACACACTTTTCGTCAAGTTACATAGTCTTTATTTTAGATCATGTAGCCGTTGATTACACGCACAGACTCACACTTTCACGGACTGCATGCCGTTGCCGATACACGGGATCGGCCTTACATGCATTATCGCGCTCGCGCTTACGTTCGCGTACGGCAGCCTCTTCTGCCGTGCGCTGAACCCGCGTCCTACCCATGGTAACGGCCGGGAATGCATTGCGTGACGCGCGTATATAATGCAATGCAGATATATTCAGTTCATCTGGGTAGCGTGGCGTTGCAGTTCCCATTGTTGTTATCGGTACAACTGCGACTGTAAACTGTAGTGTTCTACGATTGTGCGCGCAGATGCGCAGATAGTTCCATTGTGTTAGTTGGCTTTCCTGCTGTGCATTTTTGGCGCTCACGGACGAATCAGTGAGACATTGTAAAGCTTCGCTTTAAAAAAAATACATTGTCTTCCAAGGACAAGGCTTTGTTGTAGATTGCAGGAACCAAACAGCCTTGGAGCAGCGGTGTTCTCGACCCACCTGCAGTACGTTGTATAGTTCATGCCGCAAAGGCAAGCGTCGTCGACACTCGCTTTATAACTAAGGCTGTCAATTGCATCGGGAAAATCCATGTGGTACGATGTTTTTCTGACTATTCACCGTTTACCATCGAAGCGGTTCCCACGGTTCCTTTAAGAATTTCGTATGTCATCGCTTTCATGCCTTTCTCGAAAAGCGCAGCTGAAACGAAAGCCACATTCACGCCGGACACTATGGGTTATGAAGAAATATGACAGCTTCTGTATCTAATAAGTCACGGAGTTGGGAAAACAGCCCAGCAGTACTCGGAGACCAACTTTATTTATTACATTTTTGCTTTCGTCTATCGTCGGAACGCTGCTGGCGCGTGGCTTCAAGCTGGTGGTTAATCCTCGAGTACCTGTCTTTTTTTTTTTTGCGTAACATGGCTTCAGGATATTAATTATGTCAGATGCGCTACTGCGCTGAGGGAATTTATGGGTTACCATTCATAACTGCTTTAGGCTGTGCGACAAGACAAGGACAAAGAAGGAGGAAACTCGCAGGAGGTGCGTTGTTCTCAGTACTGATTTTTTTTTATTGAAAACCAAACGCCTACGTACAACGGAAATTGGCAATAACGATACGCGTTATATGCCATGCCAGCTCTCTTTGGTACATGCCTTTATGCCGTTATCCTATATGGCCACCTGCTCCTACTTTGATCTTTGTCATTTGGTTTGACAGTACTGTTTTGCCAGTTAACGTTGTACTTATGCATTGGTTTTTTTTATTTTAAAAAACATTTGGGAGAACAGCTTATGTCCTTAGATGAAAAGAGTCAGTCCTCGCAAGCTTATCTTCTTTCAGTTCATTCCTTCTTTGTCCACGTCTTGAAGCCCTACCTAAAGCAACTCTGAATTCTGTTCCACTCGCTCCCCTAACTGTCCTTATGGGTTACCGCTGAACGGAGCGATTCAGTGGGTGAGAAAGCGGTAGGGAGGGATTGTCGGTCAAGGACGTGGTCTTCTTCTCTATTAGGTTTAGTTTTGGTTCTCTTTAGCTTTGTTGTTGTTTAGTTCTTCTTTCTTTATTATTTTTTTTCTTAGAAAAACACAAAGATTGACAGTTCCTGGCTCAGATGATGTCAATCACACTATGTCCTTACGCACTTTTCCATTTGCACGGACCTTGTGACGTTTCTTAATAATTTTATATCTTCAACTGTGAGATATTGTGGGAGGGCTTAGCATGTGTAGATGATCGACAGAATTCTTTTTTTTTTGTAATATATTTTTTCATTTATCTAGCTTTTGCCTGAAGTTAACTTGGCGCTACACTCCAGCACTATTTTGTTTTATTTATGTTAGTCGTTCTTTTTTCTCAGTGCGTATTCTGGATAGTTTTCACTATCCAGAAATTCACTATGTGCCTTATTGCTGTTTAAATATGGACATGATCTAAGCACGCCGAAGCCTGTATCGATAAAAGCATTCTTCTGACAGAGCGTTTCCTCATTAACAGGCGTCCGAGCGCCGACAAACGCCTGCACCTTTAGCGTTTTATTGACGACAGATAATTACCCAGCTATCCTTAATTACGCCCCTATATTTTTATACTTTTTTCTGACATTTTAACTAAGTCCTTTACAAGTTTCATGAGTCTCCAAAATACGTTCACTTACTGAGTAACTTTTAGATAATCTACAAAAGATGCTTTCCGGCTGATATTTTTTTAACATGCAGCATGCACCCATGTTAGGTGTCTACAGTAGCTGTTGTTGGCAGTGTGCTCAGAGAAGGGCTTTCAGTCGTCTCGTTGCTTTTGTTCCCGCTATTCTGAATTTTAATTTACGTTTCTGTTTTATACGAAATAGGTTTATCAACAGATCGAAACGAAATCCGCGCTTCCAATATCAAGCTTTCACTCATCTCTTTAGGTGGTCGATCGTGCATTGCTTGTCAGAATCTGATGTGAAAATTTTCGTATAACATTTAAGGTCACTCGCAAGAGTCGTAAAAATCACGTCATGATTTCAAACAGTGTGCATGACAGGCTTCCCATATTTCATTAACTTCCACACCTTTTCCCTTTGTCGGGCTTGCATACCTGACAATTAAGTGACCAGTGGTCGCTGCGCGATAACATCATTCAGTAAAAGACATCGACCGACAGCGTACCCATCTTTGAAGCAGTGATGGTATTTGTTTTTCCTCTCTATAGCACATTTAATTATGTAACAGTGTGCTCTTTTGTTAGTGCGGTGGTCAGTGATATTTCTCATGTGCCGCTGTGCGTATTGTTTTCTTGCTTCTCTCTTTACGTGCAACTATTGTCTGCAGCCATTAAATGATAACGGCCAGGTAATAATGAATATACGAAAAGCGAATGATAAATCTGTATAGGACAAGGGGTAAAGCGTCATCACAGAGAGTCTGAACATTCCAATTAATTTTTTACAGCGTAAGCTGTTATGAGCTCATTTGGTCGCGATGATGCCGCCGCCGCCGCCGCCCCGTAGCCGCTATCGCTGCAAATGCGAAAAAAAAAAGTATCCGCTCTCCTCCGGGACCGAACCCAGGCCCGCTGCGTGGGATTCGGATACTTTACCACTGAGCCACGCAAGCGCGTGCTATCAGGCAGAAGAAACATTCCCTTTACACGCGCCCTGTGCCTCTGCTCTGCCGGCGCACATAGGCAGGCGCGCAGGCGCAGACGACCTGAGCCTCCTACGGTATGGTGGCGCCATCTAGTTAACGTGCCTGCAACCGCCGCGTGCGACGAGATGCGATTCAGACGCGATGTGATTCAAACGAGGCGCGCAATCAACGCTATCCCGATGTTAGATGTGCGCCACGTATTCTGGGTACCTCTTCGGTACCCGTTATGGCGTCTCCTCGCAAGGTACGAACCGCTGCTGAAGAAGCGAATCGTAGAGCTACGTGCGCGGTTACAGCCAGGCATCATCGGGCTCAGCAGACTGCTGTGCAGAGAGCATTACAACCGCAGCTCACCGTTGCCGGGCGGACAGTTCAGATCGTTCTCGTCAAAATCGAAGGGAAGACACTTTGCCGCGAAGACGTTGTTGTGCGTGGTGCCGAAATTGGAGCTACTCTTGCGCCGCTCAACCAGCTTACGCTGTGACTGAGCTGCTTGTGCCGCGCAGGCCTGCGACTTTTTTTTTTCTACACAGCTACCACGATATTGTACAGGATAAACACTTCGCTACTCGGCAGGAGAATATACCTGCAGACACTACTTTAGTTGCCACGTTCTAATAAATATTAAGTACCGGTAAATTAAGTTTATCGCCAGCAGCAAATTACTGTATACTACGTTCACAATTCTTTGAAACCAGCCTGGTAAATGCGATGCCAATCGCAACAAGACAGTTGCCTCCGTTAGCGAAACTCGGCTCGGGCCACCAAACCACAAATTAATGGCGCAATATTTCCACCAACGGTGAGCGGAACAATGCGATCCTGTGGTGCAAATTTTATCCCTATCAAGCTCTGCGTGCACGATTGTACACGCCAAGGTATTGCATCAATAGCAAACTTACCGATAAACTTAATATTTATGAATAATTGCATTCATCTTAGAAGACTTTTGATAGTGCCTTAGGACCTGTGCTGAAAGTTTGAACAATATGTGTCAAGTCTTAGTAAAACGAGTTGGAAAGTTCTTAGTGCTTGGTACCTGGTGTCCGCTATTTCGTCATGTGTCAGGTTCACTTCTTTCATTATTTTTATAATGTCTTATATGCGGAATATTTTTCAAGTTTTCTAAAAAGGTGTTTTAAAAGTGCGCTAGACATGAAATAGATTTTCTCATATCTGACATGCTTGTAGAAAGCTCTCGCACGGAGTGCACATTCTATAAGTTTGTCATATAATTCGCTGAAAAATAGAAAAATATAATTTGTTCTGCAGCTGTAGGCGTTTCATAATTCGGATGATGCAAGAAATCTGGTGAAACAAAATTTTAAATGGACATAATTATTTGGTGCTCGAAGGGGATATGAATCACTGTCCTGTTCATTCATAGATTTGACAGTTCATAGTCACTCATAAAGTCTTGTAGTGGCATAAGTGACCTCTTATTCGCTTACCTTGTATTTGGTTTTCCATTTAAATTCACCTTGTTGAAAAACAACACGTTTGATGAAATTTTAAATAGGTAGGTTTCACTGAAGGGCGCTTAATAAAAAGGTTAATAAAACGTACTTCCGACTACTCAAGTTAAAAAAAAAAGAATACTCACACACCGGCACATTGTCGACAAAATATTAAGCTGTCCTTAAATTTTTCATTGAGTTTTGCATCTGTGAATCTGCTTACGACAATAACCGAAGCCTTTCTTGTGCTGCTTCTTTGTTAACCGGTGGCCATTTTTAATGCGAATACCTGCCTTCAAAGTCCTCGGTTTGTCACTGACACCAAACTGCATCGTCAAGTCTCGCACGTGGATGGAAGTGTTCTAGCTTCCGCGTTGTGATTGTCTTCCCTATATGGCACATACTTCTTTGGTGCACACTCTGGCGTTTATATAGGTTGTTCCCACCGTGAAACAATTTTCCCTTTACACTGCGGCCGCGGACAGCCAATGATAACTAGACAGCATTAATGTTTCCCCAAAACATGTTGCACCTGCAGTCGCTGCAGTCAGCAGGAAAGCAGCAAACGGATGCGACGCAATGGGCTTCTTATAATACGAAGGAAAGCACTTCCGCAAGTACAGTTAATCTTATCTATTTCAAGCACAGACCGCGTCTTTGTTCCAGGCTATTAACTTAAAAAGCCGAGATTACTTGTATTTCACTGTTCCTCTCACGATTATCTTATGCACAAAAATTCTCATTCTGCCTGACAAAAAAAAAGGAAATGTAACCTTACGCAGTGCATATATTAAGGACTCTGAGTTTTTCACATCCTACGGAATGATTCTTTTCTGCATCTGCGTGGCGGCTTTCCTCAACCCTTAGCGGAGGTCTGCGCCCAAAATGAGGATTTCTACGTCACTCTTGTAATTTGTGTGCCTATCACGTCATCACAGAAAAAAAAAAGGAAATCAACTCGGCCCTCACGGTATCATCAGTGGCGAACTTTACAAACGAAAAAACAAAAAAAAAAAACAGGTAACAGAAAGACAGCGAAAGAAAGAACTTTCATTCATTTAGCAGTAGGTGGTCGCGCGAAGGAGCGTTGTTGCGTCATGAATGTTGTCAAGCTTTCCACACAATAACGCAGGCATTGAGGGCCCAAGTATGGAGATATCAGATAACAATGGATTCATTCTTTTCTCTTGGAAAGCGTGGCCCGCATTGTAGTGCGCACAAAGGCAGCTCCGTAGCGAAGACGAAACTTTATCTCGTGCCAGACAAGAGGGCACCTGCAACATGAATGTTGCCGGGTGGCCGCGACAAGGCGATCCAGCAAGTTGGATACCAGCGCTGGGGCCGTTCGAGAGCTCAAAGGCAGCCGACAGGCCTCTGTGACCGCGGCTGACGTGTATCTGAATGTGCTCAATGATGTGCTTTCGTTGGTTGACTGTCGCTAGCTCTGTTGAACTGCGGCGTAAAGGAAAGTATTGTTGTCCTTTTCCTAAAATCAGCTGCAGACTGTTCTTCTTTGTATAATGTGTATACATCGCCGTTCAGGCCAGTTCAGGTTTACCCTACATCTAAATGATAGGGCCCAATGCTGTTAGCGGAAAACTATTCACAAAGCCCTGCACGTGCGCACTTGCGCGTGTGTGCGCGTGTGTAGGTGCACACAACTATAAGAGCCAAGGCTGCAGCATGGTATAATTTCGGGGTCATTCAACGGAAGAAAACAGTATAAGTGTTGTCCACATTGCAGCCCCGCAGTGATGGCTCCCTCAGAGTGATGGAAACCGATCACCAAGCGTTTGTCATAATGTGAGCGGTCGAAAGAATCGGTGACGTCACGACCGACGGTTTTTTTTTTTTCTAAACCACCTCAGAGTTCCCAGTGTTCCGAGTTATTTTAAATTTACTGGTAATTTAGCTTTCTAAGCTAAATCAGGCATTCAATTATCATTTTGTTCCTTACTTATATAGCTGCTTCCCCCCTAAATATGCAGTCCAGTTTTCAATCATTAACACTTTTCGTACAAGCACAGTGTTCTGCATGTCACGTTTTGTAATGTAAACAAGTATAACGTTAATAACTGCTGTTAATTCATGATGATGAAGCGGCCGAAGGCAAAAAATATGTCACAGATGAGGAACTTGCTTAAATGTATAACAGTTTCATCAAGATCTCTATGACTGCTCTAGGACAGAAGTTATCGCTAAGTGCAAATACCAAAACGTTAAATGATAATGCGCGGTGTCCTGACGTAATCCGCTTCTAGCATTTCATACAATGACTAGATAAGGCGCACCAAAGACCTTGGCGAACGTCATCAGGCGGCCAATCAAGTGTCACTTCACGCTTCGTCGTTATTCGTAACCCTCTGTGACGTCGCTTTGGCATAACTGTATCGCTTCGCCCGGTATATGTTTCGTTTTCCGTACACATAGGCGCAATGCTTGCTACGTCTAAATCTATGTTGACGCAGTGCCACTGTGTGCAGTGCTATACGTATTCGGGATGCACTTCTAACCCGGTAGAGCACGAAGAGTTCGAAAGGTTGCGAACGTGACCGAGTCTACAGTGCATCCCTTCTCTCGGCAAGGTTACTTCGTGCCGTAAATACTTATGTCTGTCGACACCACAGCATGACGTAGAGCGTGACGTTAAGGTTCATTAACCACACGTGTGTGATGATGCTCCGAGATAAATTGCGGTTGGACGAACGCCCCGCCCCGCCTTTCGTGTGATCGGTTAGTATGCCAGGAGAAAGAATTCCGAGATAACCATCGTCATTTTCTGCGAAAACTGACCCCGCGCGCAAGGCGAATTCGGGAGTAGAGTTGTGATTGACTTATTAAGCAACCCTTGCTGGCGCAGCCGGTATAAGAGCGGAGGGCCTTAAAATGTGCTAATGTAAGCGCTGCAGTTACCCCGCCTTCATATCGCAATAGTCCGGACCCGCAGGGGTGGAACTCACTCACAAAATGATCGAGGTGCTTATCCGTGCTTCCTTGACCTCGTGTAACATTGCGCGCCTGAGCCATCTCGGTTTTCTTTTAATGCATGATAAATATTCCCTTTTTTTTTTCCTTCCTATCGCCATTTCATGGCAGCACCAGATCTTCTGTAATGGGAAGAGGCATTTGCTGCTTCTAAATATATCGAAAGCCACTACCTCTTTTTGGCATACACACTAACAGCAACAGCATCTACAACTTCACCCGTTTTTACATCTTTGTAATTTCGAGCAATTTGTGAATACATTGGCCTCGCTCTGACTGTTTGGTAACGAATCCTTCGTCTCAACCACATGACGAGGCGCAGCAAAGCAATCATCTACATCCGCACGAATTTCGCGTATGCTGCCCACTAGGTAGCTTCTCCCGACGGCAACCAATACGTCGGCCTGCATGTCAAAAATAACGCTGTGTCCTTCACACTTGTTGGAGCATACATATCCCCAGCAGGCCATTTTGACTGCAAGAGGCTTAAAGAAATACTGCTAACGATCACTGGCCCCTGGGCCATCACAGGCGACTTCAACGCACATCGCCAGCTATGGGGAAGCACCAAGATGGCTCCAGAGGCAGGAGTCTTGTCTCTCTTGCCACCAACCATGATACGTGCTGTTTACATGACGGCAGCCTACCGTATCTGCAGGGCATGACGTTTAGCGACGGCTTGGACTTAGCTTTGGTGTCACGGCGCTTCGACGCGGCGACTCTATTCCTCTTTCTATTCCCCTTTCCCTTACCCCCAGTGTAGGGTAGCAAACCAGACTATCGTCTGGTTGATATCCCTTCCTTTCCTCTCCTTACTTTCTCTCTGTCTCTCTCTTTCTCTCTGTGTGAACTTGAACTATTTTTTATTTATTTATTTATTATTTGAAACGTTATTGTTCATCCCTATGCGCCTTAAAAAAAGAATTGATTGTATTCCCTTTGAAAGGTATCTTAACGTATGTAGAAATAATGGCCCACCCTCTAATATTGGTTGTTCTTACAACATTACTTAATAAGACGCTTTTTATGCTCTGTCGGGCTGAAATAAAACGCAAGAACACGTGTCATTACTCGAATTCGTTATGTAAAATCTACGTGTTACCATCCCAAAGGTGTGCTTCGTAGAATGATCCACTTCGCCGAAACATCAACCACGCTAGTATGTCAACATGAACAAATACAGAAAGTCGGAAGCAAGAGATACAGTGCGTCGCAATTGCCGGGAGCCTACGTGAGTTTTCTCGGGCTACGTGCGTCCTGAGAACGTGTCATGGCCGCCGGTTCCGATAGAACGCAAAAGAAATATAGCGAACTTCCGTCAAGTCAAAGGCTTAAGCAGAAAATTATTTCTAGTCGTTGTCTCGTACATCAAGATGGATTTGAGCACGCTGCATGAACTTCTAAACGAGCTTCATCTTTCCGGGATCCAGTTTCACGCCTCAAGAGTTCGTATTTATACGCGGTATCTGAACGCGAAAGGTCAGGCGACATAAGCAGGGCCAATTTTTTTCAAGAATTTACAGGTGAAAGCACAAGACTCGGTAGAAATGCAATCGGATTGCTTGAGCGTGTGTCTAAGCTAATGGTACGGTATAGGCAGCAGCGCAGAAGTGTACACACCCGCCCCTACAGTGCTGTGGCTTGTTCCTACCGATATCTACATCATTAATCGTGACCGCCACTGACGGTCTCTACATCTACCCTGGAGCCCTGCCTCTCAAAGAAGGGCCGACAACTTCTCAAGAAGACTCCTGCGATCAACCAAGCGCTGCGTTTCCGTCGAGTGGGCAGGGCGGGCGGCCACGTCCGAGCGTGGCTTTGGCATTTACGTTTTTGTGCGCTCATCTCTTCAGTGAAGCGAACCTTCAGCGCGAAGGAGGCCATCGGTTTTTGGGATAGGTGCTCACAGCATGCCTCTGCGCAGCGTGACAGCGGCGCAATTTTTTAGTGTAAGGATAGACAGAACCAATGAGATGGGGTTCGTGGTGTCCTGTTGGACATTTGCTGTTCTCAGGGAAACCTGTTGCGGCAGTCACAACATTGAGAGTTACTGACCTGACAGGTTTCTCGAATGCTGGTTTCGCGAATTCCGTTAGCAACACGGAATACCGGGAATCGGGAGACGACTGGCGCCTCTCTTATTTTTTTCGGATGTCCAAATGGTAATTATACGTCATCAACTTAAAAAAAAAGTATCCTGTCTTTTCTTTTGAAAGCGCTTTGCAAAATAATTGTGAATGTAGTTAAGAAGAAGTTATGCTTCCTACATAATGTTACCCTTACAATACTCAGTGCAAAAAGAAAAAAGAAAGCAGGATGGTTAGAGCCATTAACCTAATCAATTGACTAGAACAGGCTGGAAGCGTAGAGCTCCGTGTTAAACATGCTAAAGGAACATCTGCCTGTAATGCATGCGTTCGCCACTAGAATATTTGTTCATCTATAGCGGTAATGATGGGCATTAAGTGTACCTAATGCCTCGTAGTTTAATCGGTAATAAAAGTGCAGAGTTTTGTAGGCTATGAGATGTCACGTGTAACACTTTCTGTGATTGATGCGACCTTTAGGGACTGTCCAGGACATAGCCAAAGTATTAGCGCGTAGAGGATACAGATAGAGTGCGTGCGTGCGTGCGTGCGTGCGTGCGTGCGTGCGTGCGTGCGTGCGTGCGTGCGTGCGTGCGTGCGTGCGTGCGTGCGCCTATCCTGAGCGTGCGCTAGCCTTAGCAATTCCTGCGCAATACACGTTTAGAGCGGCATCTGTAATTCAATTTGTCCATATAATTGCACCTGAATAGTCGTACCAAGAACTGCCGTAAGATATTGCAGCCGCAAGTGGTCGCTCAACGAAATTGAATGTTTCGCAAGTCAGTAACATCGAGGTAACAACGATAGCTAAGATACAAAAATACAGAAGGCACTTCCTACATTCTTAGTCAGCAATCAACACGAGAAGCCAGCGCGCTGTCGCTCGTCCGTGCAATCACGGCCCAGTAGAGAGAGCTGAGCGAGGAACAAATCCGGCTTCGCTGGTACATTCGCATTCAACGAGTGGTTTTGTGGGTGAAATTTTTCGTGGCTTTCATCAGCCGTCATGAAACTTGCCCTAAGGTCTGTCATGTAGCAAGCATCAGTTGCGTCACTGTGTGGTACCGTTAAAGCCATTGTCTAGCCATAGAAGCCCGTGTACTACTCTTGTATGCCAAGCGTCATTTCCACATCCGGGAAGCCTGACCGTTAAAAGAAATTAGCGCTGCTGCATGCTTTAAAATCTGCTCAAAGATCCTTATCATTGCGTAGTATGTCAGCATACAAAGAGCCTCTCTTTTCAAGACCTCGTCAGTAAGTGTCCGTGGCGTCAATGCTATAAAACAGCAGTGATATGCTTGCCACTTAGTAGCAAATACGCGTGTTGAATTAAACATTTAACGCGCCTGCACACGCGCTTATCTAATCACGCATTCGCTAGAAGCTGCTGGTCGTCGTTACAGGACGACACACTGTTAGAGCTTGCAACATCGCAACTGACTCATCTCTTTGTTTCGGCAACCTTTCATCTGAGTGCCGGAAACTTGCGACACATGGACTGCGGAAATCATTGTAGATGCGTAGATTGTCATCTCAAGTGACAAGATCAGCAATTTAATTATCTCTGAGAAAGAATAACGTTGAGAACGCTCTGCCCGTGAACCGCGTTCTTGCAGTGGACATAGCTGATACATATCACGTCGTTAATATTCTTTTATCAATAATCTCGAGAGCGATTGGCACAGTAGATGTCGCTACTGTGCAATCGAAAAGCTGTTCACTCAGTTAAAGAGAAAATTAACAAGAATATTCAGTAGAGCTATATTAATATAATAGACTCTTGAAATAGCAGACCGGCCTCTCTTACCGTTAGAAGAGGATTGGTAGCGCGGTGTCGACGCCAACGTGAAGTTATCGTACCAAGTCCTGATGACTTTCTTGGTGACAGCGTCTACTCGAATCTAGGTGATGTTTTACCGATAAAGAATGGACACATTCAAAAACACAGGTACGATTTAGCATTTTTCAGAACTTGCAGCGCAAAAAAAAAAACAATGCACAAATACGAGACAGCACTTTGAAATCTGTGACGTCACGCTGGTGTACTGACGCTGAGGTGTGGGTGCGAAATTTGTTAGAAAGACGTTGCGAATTAATTTTCTCTAATAGCAAACAACATTGTTCCACCGAATTTATTAAAAAAGAGTCTTGAAAGTATAATTTACGATTCTAAACTGATTTACTGCCGTTCTTTACTGTATGTTTAACCTAACTTTGCTAATTTAGCTTACGATAGCGCTTTCATCATCACTGTCATCATCAGTCTATATTTATGTCCACTGCAGGACGAAGGCCTCTCCCTGCGATCTCCCATTACCCCTGTCTTGCGCTAGCTGATTCCAACTTGCTCCTGCAAATTTCCTAACTTCATCCCCCCGCCTAGTTTTCTGCCGTCCTCGACTGCGCTTCCCTTCTCTTGGCACCCATTCTGTAATTCTAATGGTCCACCGGTTATCTACCCTATGCATTACATGGCCTTATCAGCTCCAAATAAATAAATAAATAAATAAATAAATAAATAAATAAATAAATAAATAAATAAATAAAAATTTCTCTTAATGTCAACCAGAATATCGGCTGTCTCCGTTTGCTCTCTGATCCACACCGCTGTCTTCCTGGCTCTTAACGTTACGCCTTATATTTCTTGTTTCTGTGCTCTTTTCACGGTCTCTAACTTGGTCTCGAGTTTCTTTGTTACAACCTCGAAGTTTCTGCCCCATATGTTAGCACCGGTAGAATGCCATGATAGTACCATTTTCTTTTCAACGACAGTGGTAAGCTCCCAGTCGGGATTTGGTAATACCTGCCGTGTGCACTCCAATTCATTTGTATTCTTGGGTAAATCTCATTCTCATTATCAGGGTCCTATGTAAGTAATTGACCTAGACAAACGTACTCATCTCCAGCATCACATTAAAGCATGTTTCTCTCTCTCTCCGGCACAGACTCTAGAAGCTGACTTGCGATCCTGAATTCGTATTCCCTTTCTAGGCTATTTAACTTTACCTTTGTCTTCTGCATATTAATCAACCTCACTCTTACACTTTCTCGGTTAAGGTCCTCAATCATTTGTTGTAATTCGTCCCCAGTGTTGCTGAACAGGAAAATGTCATCTGCGAACCGAAGGTGATTGAGATATTCGCCTTCGATCCTCACTCCCAAGCCTCCCCAGTCTAATAGCTTGAATACTTCTTCTAAGCATGCAGTGAATAGCATTGGAGAGAAGTTACCGGACCTTTATTAATTAAAGTGTTCCCGCTTTTAAGGCATCTCTTGTCACGTAATAAAGCTTTGCAGTGGTGACAGATTAAGAGGGTACAACACGTGGAACGGTTGGAGTGTTGCCGTGCAAAGAAATCTTGGAATAGCTAGTGCCAAGTTGCCTTTACTGAGTGCTATCTACATAACAGACTTATGTCAGTTCGTGTGATATGCGTTTGCTGTATTAAGAAAGAACCGCCATGAATATGCTCGAAAATATTGACTGTTTCTGTGACGAACTTGTGCCCAGAAAGTCAAAAGCACACATCGATGACAGCGACAGCGGCGGGCACGGTCAGCGATTTTCGTATCTATTGTACCGCTTAATTCGCCTTAACTTATAGCGTGCCATGACACACAATATGTTAAACAATGGCTGTCTCGTTAAATTTCTGAACATCCGACAAGCACTGCCGGACGTTCATTGCTTCGAACATCTACGATCATGCGGTGGTCCCTATACAGTCACAATCAGCTTCATTAGTCGAGAAGAATCTAAGCCTGTATTCACAAAGCAATGCATGCGCTGAAGTGGTTCCTGAGAGCAATCGCGGCCAATGTTTATAAGACACATGTCATTAGAGAGGCGACCGTCCACTGGCAAAATTCGAATTAAAATATTGGTGAATTCAGAACCTGACGTGCTGACTCCTCGTTACCAGAGGCCGAAAAACAGGATAAACTGATAGCACGGCTACATATTACCGGAGATAAAAGGAAACACTACACGCAGCGCAATCACCATATCTAATCCTGCTGTTGACGTAGAAGTGTGCGTAGGATCTTAATTTTCACGTTAGATGAATAGACAACAGTTCTTTGTCTCCAACCTTTTCCCTGTGATTTCAATGAAGTCACAGCCGGTCTCGACATGCAAGCAGGTCTTGACATATTCGCCTCACCTTCACGCACTGGTTGTTTATCGCTGCTGATCACGCATTTAACATTCGTGTAACGTTTCGTGCTGCATCTCCTGCTTACGCATTGCTGTAAGGCTCCATGCGACGTTACGATTAATAAATGGGCAATAAATAAGTACTACGATAAGTTCTGTCTTCTCATAGCTCACCTTCGTTCGAAGGACAGGGTCACGGGCACGACGTGTGGTAGAAAACACGAGAGAGACGTGACGCGGGATCGCGTGATGTGACGAGACATGCAGAACTCTTGGCCAATATATACATAACATCGAGGGTGGAGTCACCAAGCGGTGGTGACACACGCGTGCCGACCGAGTCACAGGTCGAAACGAAGCCACGCCGCCTCAGCGGCGCCGTGGCGGATTTAATCGGCCCGGCCCGATTCATCGCTCCTCTTCCCCGCCCTCAACTCGTCCTTAGCTCTGCTCGGGCTTCGACTCCGTGCTTCCCGAGTGACGTTCGTGGAAGCGTGCCCGGCACGCGCTGAGTTCGCGCATCCTTCGAGGAGACGAGTGAACCCTCTTTTGTCTCTGCAATGGCATGGCGGTTACGCAGCGCGACCTTCGTGGCCGCTCTTCCGTGTCGCCAACGTCGTAACGGCAGCGGAGCGAAGAGCAGCGCGCTTTTGCCTCTTGACTGACATGAACTACTTACACGAACGACCGGAAGCTCAAGCAAACTGCGCGCTCGGCGACGAAGAGCTCATCGCAGGTGTTGCGCGTCCTCCTCCTTCATTAGGATCAATTTAAACGGTTTGTAGATTCTCTATAGACTTCCTCTGCAGCACATTGCCTTCTCATCTAGACTCGTTAGTGCCTAATTTCTTGGCCAAAATTTCCTGCGCTGAGATAAGGATGCAACCCAATCAGCAGCGCATTTAACTTACGGCGTCGTATGAGAGTGAGGAGGAAGCAAAGCTCAGATTAAACGACAAGAAATGAAAGAAATTTTGTTAACTGATAGCATGATCGCCCATCATGCATATGTAGTTGAGGCTGTATTCTTACGGCAAATCACTACACACCTTTATTCGACAGCTTCCTTTTCCGGACGTCTGCTACAGCGCCGAAGAGCGCAACCGCACTCGCCCGTTCACCGCACCACCGTCAAATGAATTGCAGAGGAAGTGTTACGCGTTCTTCTCACTAGTCTGCGAGAGACAGGACTGATGGTGACATGGTGACATCTTTGGCGGAGAAAGAGACGCTCAGTCGGAGCAATTACCGGCCAGGTCTGCCAGGCTAACCCCACCTGTATACATCACCACCGCCACCGCCGCCACCGCATTACAAAGCGGCTAAATGTCTTATTTCGATACTAATTGTGGAACTGAAAAACAAAGCTCCCTAATACATAGTTCGTATAGCCTCGAGGCAAGGGCCCCAACACCCTTACGTTCATTGGTATGGTATGTGGTCGCGCGGTGTAAGGTTGCAGGTGCAGTTCTAATGCCACGCAGAGGCTCAATATCAGCTCCCTTGGCAGCCGGCATCGTCTAAGGTGTTCGTTGACGATGTCGTCAACCGCTAACCGAAAACGAAACGCGTGTTCCCTTCGCATATGATCACTGTCGAGGGCACGGAGAGCTATGAAAGCAGCCCAAAAAAAAAACTGCAGAAAGAAGCCGGGACTACCAACACTCCCAAATTTAAACAGAAAACATCACTACGTAACATCCACACATGCAAGTTTCGCTGCCTATCACACTTTTACATCGTATCAGCGTTCATCGCTTCTTCTTGGCTTCTCTTCAGCTGATAAAACACGATGATGCCTCGCACTAGGACAAGCGATTGTTTTGCAGGTTCAGGCGGCCGCATTCCGACCGAGGCGACATAACAAAGGCGCGTACACGTCAATTTTGGAGACCGGTAATAAATCATAGCTTGGGGATGTCAGAGCCTGGAGCCCCTAACTATGCTGTCCGTCATAGCCCAAGTGGTACCTCATAGAAGTCAAGGCTAATCGGTCAACATCACCACGATGCTCAACGCCAACGTTACCATAAGTTAACCAGTCTCATGAGATCACACGCTCAAGTGCACGCCAGAATACTGCACAGCACTGTATAGGAAGTTCTTAGCGGTTTAACATTTTAGCTGGTTTCGGATCAGACTGGCTCAATTCGTCCATCTTGCAACAATGACGCACTTTGTTCGGAGCACTCACTGCAAATACAGCAGGATGCCAAGGTGGGTGTGGTGGAATCCAAGCGGCGCTCGAAGCCGTTCTGTAAACATGCGAATGCGGCCTCGCGGTACGAAGCGTACTGCAGCTCAAGAGCAATAGTCCGTTAAAACTCCGGACGAATTTTGGGTGTTGTAAAACGTCATCAGCGTACGTTTATGTTTACTGCAGGAAGAAGGCCTCTCCCAGCGATTTCTAATTACCCCTGACCTGCGCCAGCTGATGCGCCAGCAAGTTACTGCCTGCAAATTTCCTGATTTCATTACCTCACGTAATGTCCTGCCTTCCTCGACAGCAGTTCCTTTCCCTTAGCACTCACTCTGTATTTCTAATGGACCACTGGATTATCTGCCCTATCAATTACGCACCTTGCCGAGCTCCCATTTTTCCTTTTAATTTCAACTACCACAACCTCCGTTCGTTCTCTGATCCACACCGCTCTCTTCCTCTCTCTTAGCGTTAGACCTAACGTTTTTCGGTCCGTCGCTTGTTTGAGCGGTCCTTAACTTATTCCCAAGCTTCATTGTTAACTTCCAAGTTTCTCCCCCATATGATAGTACTTGAACAATGAAATGATTGTACACTTTTCTTTTCAACGACAGCGGTGAGCACCCGGTCACGATTTGGTAATGCCGGCCGTATGCACTCCAACCCATTTTCATTCTTCTGTAAACTTGCATCTCATGATCAGGGTTCCCTGTGAGTAATTGACCTAGATAATCTTACTCCTGTACTCACTCTAGAGGCTGACTGCCGGTCATGAATTCTTGTTCGCTTGACAGGTTATTCAACGTTACCTTTGTCTTCTGCATATTATTGTTCTGCATATTATTCTTCAACCTACTCTTACACTTTCTCGGTTACGGTCCTCAATCAATTGTTGAAATGTGTCCCCAGCGTTGACGAACAGGACAATGTTATCGGTAAGCCGAAGGCTGCTGAGATATTCGCCGTTGATCATCGCCCTTAATCCTTCCCAGTCTAATAGCTTGAATACTTATTCTAAGCATGCAGCTAATATAATTGGAGGCATTGTCTTCTTGCCTGAGCGCTTTCTCGATAAGTATTTTTCCACTTTTCTTGCGGGTAATTAACACATGTGAAGCTGGAACTATCATGAAGCGTGCTCAAGCAGTTGAAGAAGAAGAAAGACAGAATTTGTAGTAAAGGGGCCGGGTAGCGGAGGTAAATAAAGAAGTTAGTCATGGCGACGTGAAGAGTACTCTGTCTTTTTATTATGTGTGGGCTTGTTACTTATCACTGATGCAGAGTTGCGGATACGTGCGATGTGGCTCAACGTACATATGGAAGTTACATATAAATGAAATAATTATGGATTTGTCAGCCGCATGATGCAAGCACCATGGCGTTGATGTGAAGTTCGTTCAGTCCTTCAGTACAATCCCTACGATACGCACTTACACCGCTAGAGAGAGAGAAAGGCAAAACTTTATTGAAAGTCCTTGCTGGGGTCAAGGGAGGCGGGGGAACGGGAGACTAGCCCCACCGGATCGCCAGTTCCTCAGGTGGTGGTCAGACCTTAGAGTCTTGGCGGCGGCGTCGGCCAGCTGGACTACCCATAGTTGGTCCTCCGGGCATTCGGTGATCAGCATGGCCTCCCATTGCTCGGGCGTGGTGATTCCGAATGTAGGATTGGTGCTGTGGTTGATGGCGTGGGGTGCTGCGGGGCATGCTCAGATAATGTGGTCGGGATCTGCAAGTGGAATGTTTTGCAGTGCGGTGTGAAGGCATCGTGGTAGATGTGATGGTAAGGGGACGGTGTAGGAAAGGTTCGCATCTTTAAGAGCCGCCACGTGGTCGATTGATGCTTGTTGAGAGAGTTGTCGGGAGGGGGTTATTTGAGGTGGGCTTTACAGTAGTACGTGAGGATCTCGCCTTAGGTGATCATACGGTCGCGCGAGTGGCTGCGCCAGGAGGCTACGGCCTCGTGATCAGGGGCTTGCGGATGCTGAGGCCGTCCGGAAAACTGCTGGCGGGAACAGGAGTGACGTGCCCCGTGAACGCTTGCTCGGGCAGCGTCATGAGCG